>NC_050451.1:98432241-98727806 GCF_903995425.1 Onychomys torridus
CATGGGAGATGTCTAAGCCTGCTATATTCCATTGAGGCAGGACCAAGCCTGTCCCACTGGATCAACGGTGAGCAAGGTGTCTGACTGTAGGTAATGGGATCCTGAAAGCCAGCTCATGAACCAAGGATAAACCCAAATCACAGTGCCAGGGGCCTATCAGACAGACTCTGCTACACAACTGTCTCCAGTATGCAAAGGGTCCAATCTGGAACCATGCACTTTCCACGGCTGTTGGTCCAAAGTTCCTGAGTTACTTTGAGCTTGTTTCAGTTGTTTCTGTTGGAGGAAGGGATGAAGTATGAGTGGGAAGGGAAGGTGAGGATTGGGGGAATAGGAAGAGGGATGAGAGGGGGATCTGTAGTTAGTATGTAAAATGAACAAAATGTAAACAAAAGTAAAAGAGGAAAAAGTATAATAATGATACTTATCTAGACATGGTTGGTTAAAATAAAGTTGAAGAGTAAACTTTCTAATTTTCAGACAGATTAATTAAGTACAAGAGTACTTAATTTTAAAAGTTTTAAAGATTAGAGTCTTTACCAAGGGTTCACATGTACTGCTTTTTCAACTCATAAATGTCCAATGTGAGTATTCAAGCCAATGACAAAGATTTATCCCTCTTATAATGGGATGAAAAGCTTATAGCTTTAACTAAATCTAGCCTGTTCAGTATATCACTTATCACTGGTTTCTGAAGCAAATCTCTGTGCAATGGTAAATGATTCCTTAAAACTACACGTTGTAGTATATTATTTTAAGATGTGTTAATTTGTTTATTTTGTGGAATATTTGTTTAATGATGCAAAGGTGTGTTGCATTCTTTTATGTTGCCTTTGTTTAACTCTGTGAAGCTGTGTTACTTTGTCTGTCTAAACCACCTGATCATCTAATAAAGAGCTGAAAGGTCAACAGTAAGGCAGGAGGAAGGACAGGTGGGGCTGGCAGGCAGAGAGAATAAATAGAAGGAGAAATCTGAGAGGAAAAGAATGAAGAACAAGAGAACAAGGAAAGGAGGACGCTAGGGGACCAGCCACACAGCCACATAGCCAGCTACAGAGTAAGAGTGAATGTAAGATACACAAAAGCAAGAAAAGGAAAAAGCCCAGAGGTGGAAAGTAGGTGGCATAATTTAAATTAAAAGCTCCAAGAAAAAAGCCAACTTAAGGCTGGGCATTTACTTGGGAGCTGTGTGTTGAAACCCAAAGAGTCAAAAGACTAAAAGAGTAAGAAAAAAAAAAAAAACAACCTGCAACATTATTTGAAAAACTTAAAATTTTCTTGGCTAATTGTGGTGATTATAATCCCAAGTCAGGAAATTCTGCCAGAGGATGTCACTCACCACTTTCAGAATGGTTTCCACCAGATTGTATTGTTCTCAAAATTAAAGATTGTTTTACGACTCTGTAGAAAGTGCATTAAAAACAGATTAGAAAGCATCAAGTTTGGTTCTTGAGAATTACTATCTATATTTACATAAGGTATATGATTTGATTATATTCCACAAATTAAAACCATTGCCATTATTAATAAAATTTCCTACATTATTATTGAACATGAGCACTCAAGAGTATATCTCTTAATGCCTGAATATTTAAACCTGAAGAAAATAAAAAAAGTCTTCATCAAAAGGAACACATGTATGGTTGAGAATGTATATAGTGACATTGTTTTTATTTCTGTTTTAAAATTTATTATTATTATTAAATTTGTGTTTTAATTTTACACTTCATCCATGGGTTTGCCTGTCCTCCCCCTCCCTCCCCCACCCCCACCTTCTCCCCATCCCCTCCCCTCCATTCCCATCTCCTCCAGGGCCAAGACTCCCCTGGGGATTCATTTAAACCTGGTGCATTCAGTACAGGTAGGTCCAGTCCCCTCCTTCCAGACTGAGTAAAGTGTCCCTGTGTAAGCCCAAGGTTCCAAACAACCAACTCATGCACTAAGGACCAGTCCCAGACCCACAGCCAGGATGCCTTCCAAACATTTTAAGCTATTCAATTATCTCACTTATCCAGAGGGCCTGATCCAGCTGGGGGCTCCACAGCCTTTGGTTCTTATTCATGTGCTTCCATTCATTTGGACATTTGTCCCTGTGCTTTTTCCAATCTTGGTCTCAACAATTCACTCTCTTACAGTCCCTCCTCTTTCTCGACAATTGGACACCTGGAGCTCCACCTGGGGCCTGGCTGGGGATCTCTGCATCCAATTCCATCAGTTATTGGATGAGAGTTCCAGCTCAGCTTGTAGGGTGTTTGGCTATCTGATCACCTGGCTAGGTCAGATCAGATCAGGCATTCTCTCAAACATTGCCAGCAGTCTACAGAGAATGTATCATTGTGGATTTAAGGGGACCTCTCCAGCACTCTGCCTGTTCCTGTTCTCATGTGGTCTTCATTTATCAAGGTCTGTTATTCCTTGTTCTCCCTTTCTGTTCTTGATCCAGCTGGGAGCTCCTGCTCCCCTAAGCTTTCTTTCCCTCAAACCTTGCCCTTCATTACTCCCACTGTCATCTAGGTTGTTCATGTAGATCTCATCCATTTCTCTGTCATTGGGTGATCCCTGTGTCTTTCCTAGAGTACCGTTTTCTAGGTAGCCTCCCTGGAGTTGTGTAGCAGTCTAGTCATCTTTGTTTTATATCTAGTATCCTCCTATGAGTGAGTACATACCATGTTTGTCCTTCTGAGTCTGGGGTTACCTCACTCAGGATGATTTTTTCTAGATCCTTCCATTTGCCTGCAAACCTCTTGATGTCATTGTTTTTCTCTGCTGAGTAGTACTCCATTGTGTATATGTACCATATTTTCTTTGTCCATTCTTCAGTTGAAGGGCCTCTAGGTTGTTTTCAGCTTCTGGCTGTTACAAACAAAGCTGATATGAACATAGCCCAGCAAATGCCCTTGTGGCATGATTGAGCATTCCTTGGGTATATGCCCAAGAGTGCTATAGCTGGGTCTTGGGAGAGATTGATTCCCAATTTTCTAAGGAAGAGCTATATTGATTTCCAAAGTGGCTGTACAAGCTTGCATTCCCACCAGCAGTGGAGGAGAGTTCCCCTTGCTCCACATCCTCTCCAGCATAAGCTGTCTTCTGTGTTTTTGATCGTAGCCATTCTGACAGGTGTAAGGTGGTATCTCAGAGTCCTTTTGATTTGTATTTCCCCAGTAATTAGGGATGATGAGCAATTCCTTAAATGTCTTTCAGCCATTTGAACTTCCTCTGTGGAGAATTATCTGTTTAGTTCTATAGTCCATTTCTTAATTGGACTGTTGGGCATATTGTTGTCTAATTTCTTGAGTTTTTTATATATTCTGGATATCATCCCTCTGTCAGATATGGGGTTGGTGAAGGCCTTTTCCTATTCTGTATGCTATCGCTTGGTCTTGTTGACCATGTCCTTTGCTCTACAAAAGCTTCTCAGTTTCAACAGGTCTCATTGATTGATTGTTTCTCTCAGTGTCTGTGCTACTGGTGTTATATTTAGAAAGTGATCTCCAGTGCCAATACGTTCAAGAGTATTTCCTACTTTCTCTTCTATCAGGTTCAGAGTAGCTGGATTTATGTTGAGGTCTTTGATCCACTTGGACTTAAGTTTTGTGCACGGAAACAGATATGGATCTTTTTGCAGTCTTCTACACAATGACATCCAGTTATGCCAGCACCATTTGTTGAAGATGCTTTCTTTCTTCCATTGTACATTTTTGGCTTCTTTGTCAAAAATTATATGTTCTTAGGTGTGCGGGTTAATGTCAGGGTCTTCAATTTGATTCCATTGGTCCACATGTCGGTTTTTATGCCAGTACCAAAGCTGTTTTTATTATGGTAGCTCTATAGTAGAGCTTAAGGTCAGGGATTGTGATGCCTCCAGAGGTTGTTTTATTGTACAGGATCCTTTTGGCTATCCTGGGTTTTTTGTTTTTCCATATGAAGTTGAGTATTATTCTTTCCAGATCTGTGATGAATTATGTTGGTAATTTGATGGGTATTGCATTGAATCTGTAGATTGCTTTTGGTAAAATCACCATTTTTACCATGTTAATCATGCCTATCCATGAGCATGGGAGGTCTTTCCATTTTCTGACATCTTCTTCAATTTTTTTTTAGGGACTTAAAGTTCTTGTCATATAGGTCCTTCACATGCTTAATTAGAGTAACCCCAACGTATTTTATGTCATTTGTTGCTATTGTAAAGGGTGATGTATCTCTGATTTCATTCTCAGCCTGTTTGTCTATTGTATATAGGAGGGGTACTGACTTTTTTTAGTTGATCTTGTATCCTGCTATGTTGCTGAAGGTTTTTATTAGCTGTATCAGTTCCTTGGTTGAATTTTTGGGGTCACTCATGTATACTAACATGTCATCAGCAAATAGGGAAAGCTTGCCTTCTTCCTTTCCAATTTGTATCCCCTTAATCTCCTCATGTTGTCTTGTAGCTCTGGCTAGAACTTCAAGTACTATATTGAATATGTATGGGGAGAGGGGACAGCCTTGCCTTGTTCCTGATTTTAGTGGTATTGCTTTGAGTTTCTCTTCATTTAATTTGATGTTGGCTGTTGGCTTCCTGTAGATTGCCTTTATTATGTTTAGGTATGTTCCCTGTATTCCTGATTGCTCTAAGACCTGTATCATGAAGGGGTGTTGGATTTTGTTAAATGCCTTTTCTGCATCTTGTGAGACGATCATGTGGTTTTTTTTCTTTGAGTTTGTTTATATGGTGTATTACATTGATGGACTTTTGTATTTTGAACTACTCTTGCATCCCTGGGATGAAGCCTACTTGATCATGGTGCATAATTGTTTTGATGTATTCTTGGAGTCTGTTTGCCAGTATTTTATTGAGTATTTTTGCATCAATGTTCATGAGGGAGATCGGTCTGTAATTCTCTTTCTTTGTTGCATCTTTGTTTGGTTTAGGAATCAGGGAAATTGTAGCCTCATAGAAGGAGTTTGCCACTCCCAATGGGTCAAGCTGGGACACGGACAGAGTGGGAGGTCAGGTATGGAGATACCATGATAGATGATGTCATCATGGGAATAGCAAGAGGCAGGGTGCTGGGAATGCTCTAAGGAATCCACAAAGATGACCTCACCTCGTTCTGCTGGCAGTGGTCCAGTGGTTGCCTGGACTGGTCTTCTCTGGTGACCAGTCTAGTGAATAACCTAGCTGTCATCATAGAGCCTTTGTCCAGTGACCTATGAAGGCAGATGCAGAGATCCATGACCAGGCACCAGGCTGAGCTCTGAGAATCCAATTGATGAGAGAGAAGAGGGATTCGGCAGGCAAGGGACATCAGAGATGACCGGCCACACTATTGGAAGCCCATGAACTGTTGACAGATGGCTGTGGAACACCCATGGGACTGGACTAACAGAAGATGGTTGTTTGGCTTGAACTGTTTTAGGGGCACCCAGGCAGGGGGATCAGGATCTATCCCTGGTGCATGGGTATGCTTCTGGGAATCTAGTGCCTATCCTGTGACACCTTGAAAACAGCCTTGGTGCAGTGGGAAGGGCCTTGCACCTTCCTAGGCTCAGTATGCTGGGTTCTGCTGACTCCCCATGGAAGACCTTGATTTGGGAGTTGCGGATGCAGAGTGGCTTGGGAAAGAGGACTGGGAGTTTGAAGGGGGATCTGTGGGAGGTATGTGAAGTGAGTAGAAAATTTATTAATAAGAAAAATGAAATAGAAAAAATATTAAGAATCAAAGAGAATAGGGAAAAACAGAGTGCTAGTGAATTTCTCAGGAATCCGCAAGGATGACTCAACCTTAGACTACTGTCAATAGTCAAGAGGGTTCCTGAACTGGTCTACTCTGGTGATCAGATGATTGAATACCCTGACTGTCATCATTGAGCCCTCATCCAGTGACTGATGGAAGCAGATTCAGAGATCCACAGCCAGGTATCAGGCTGAGATCCAGGAATCCAATTGAAGAGAGAGAAGAGGGATTCTATGAGCAAGGAACCTTGAGAGTATGATGGGAAAAAGTACAGATAATCAACCAAACTAGTGGAAGCCCATGAAATGTGGACTGATACATGTGGAGCCCCCATTTTAATGGACTAGGCCCTCTGGATAAGTGAGACAGTCATTTAGCATTTAGCTTGAATTGTCTGGGGGGGCAGGTAGTGGGATCAGGATCCACCCCTGGTGCATGAGCCAGCTTTTTGGAGCCCAGTGCCTATGGTGGGTCACATTTCACTGCTTTGGTGAAGGGAGGAGAGGCTCAGACCTGCCTCAACTGAATATACCAGGCTCAGCTGACTCCCTTGAAGGAGGAGGGAAGGGGAGATGGGTTGTTACGGAAGGCTGGAGACAGGAGGAGAGAGGAGAGGGGTATCTGTGGTTGGTATGTAAAATTAATAGAAAATTTAATAAAATAAATTTTAAAAAGAATATTAAGTATCTATTATATTTTAAAGGTATTATTATAGAAGTCATTTTAACTTGATAATGATTAATTCTAAAAATCCTCTTCTTTTATTGGCCACCCAAATCTATAAATCTCTGCTCTCTAGGAGGCTATCAATTGTCTCATGTAAGACAAATTTAGATAAAAAACATAATACACACTGTGTAGGTACTGGCATGTGTTCAATTGTGAGAAAGACTTACTCAGCAGATGTATTGTTTCTTTTTTCTTTTCTCTTGTTAAGTCCTAAATATTTATAAGGTCCTAAATATTTATAGGTGATGTTTTACAATTCAAAACTATTGCTTTTTAGAAAGACATGCCACATATTTATTAAAATGTTTGTAGAATGAAAAACTATATGCAACTATTAATAATGTAACAAAGAACGATGTACCGAACATTCAGCCAAAAAAATAAAATGATCAGAACAGGCTTGATGCTTTCTTTGACTATTATACTCAAATTGCTACATTATTCTGGCCTTCTTACTCCCCAGTGATTTATCTTCTGTATCAGTTTTGATAATTCAAACCATTACCTTATAATTTTATATAATCTTTGCATATAGCTTCAAGGTAATGTTTTGTTTTAAAATGTTCTCTTTTCACTTGTGACTTACATTTTCATATAGAAGTAAGTTCCTTTTAACCATTAGTTTAGAAGTTAAATTATTGTCTTGAAACATACATAAATATCATGAGTAGATGTTACCAGATCAGTCTTGAAAGTAGCTATGCACACTTATATTTCCTTTAAAATTGCAGAAGTGTATCATAATTTGGCTTCTGCATTATTACTAAAAGTATTTTCACGTTAATACATTTTACTTAAAAGGAAAATAAAACATCAGCTTTTTGATTCAAAATTGTATATATTTGATTGCTAATGAATGTAATGAATATGAGTATTTAATAAATAATCTGAAGATTAAGTCACAGTCTGAACAATAATCTTCACTTATTAGTAACTTCTTTTTTATTTTTTTTCTTATCTCATTAATTACATCTTGATCACAATTTCCTCCCATTTTACTGCTCCCCTCCCTCTGTAGTTGAAGTTTTCCTCTGATACTGCTCAGCCCCACAGGCCTTGCAGCTACTTATAAAACAATCATTCAGAAACTTATATTAATTAAAACTGCTCAGCCATTAGCTCAGGCCTATCACTGACTATCTCTTACACTTAAACTCAGCCCATTTCTGTTAATCTATATGTCACCACATATTCCATGGCTTTACTTGTGTGCCATTACATGCTGCTCCCTGGATGGCAGGCTAGTACTCCTCACTCTGCCATCCTCTTCCCAGAATTCTCCTTGTCTGCTTATCCTGCCTGTACTTTCTGCCTGGCTACTGGCCAATCATCTTGCCTGGACTGCTTGACAAAATGTTGTATCGACTGCACATGAAGGACCCATGGGAAGATGACCAATGAACTTTGCAATGAATGAAAATTATGATCAGAACTTTTTAGAAATTATATTTTTGTTGTCAGTAATAAGATGCTAGATTTTGTACACCAGTTTTAAAATGCATATATTCTGGTTAAAATGTATTTTCCCTATAGAAATTATTATAGATTTCAGAAGAGTTTCTAAGGTCGGCAAATGACTAATGATCTATATAATTGTCTTATTGTTATTCTCTGTGACATCCCTCTTTTTGGTACCAATAGTAATGTGAGAACCAATGAAAGCGCTTACAGTGAGACTGTTGGTAGGGGTGTTTTTCAAGTCTAGAATGACATTTTCTTTCAGGAACTGACTTTCAGTTTCATGAATAAAAGCACTGACAACAAAGTGAGCTGGTGGAAGTTTTACAGTGAAGCAGGAATATGTAAAAATTGAAAGAAATGAAATTGGTAGAAAATTCATAAGTGTGGTGCCTACAGTGCTGATGCGTCTGTAACTACAGCAACAGAGGAAGGACACACAGGGACATAGATGAGGAGGAAGGCAAGCTCTTCAGAATTTAGGGAAAAATTATAAGAATGTTTAATTCAATTACCAGTTTATAGGACACGAACAGATATTTTAGAGGGAAAGGGTTCTTTATTTCTTTGCAAGGATAACTGTTACAGTAGAGAGACCATACTAGGAGTGAGGGACAAGGAGGTGCTCAGAGGTGTTAGGAAAACACCATTCTGAGAGTTCAGGTAAAAGGTGAAGCATACCCACAAGAACTTTTGTGTTTCTTACTGAAATGCTGAATAAAATACCATCAGAATCCACACAATCTTCCAAAATTTAAAATTTTTTAACAATATCATATTTCTAGCACAATTCTGAATTGTTTATAAGAATAGATTCACTTAAGCTTTGCGATTTCATGGTGTACATAAACATATTAGATAAATATGAACTCCTAAAACACACACAAGGGACATACAAACCATGAACATTCACGTCCAGAATTCCAGATTCTACTCTATGTGGACATTTGTTGTTACAGGACACAACAAGCTATGCTGTCAGCAGTAGACAGTAAAATATATAGTAACACTTCAATGCATATTAAAAATATTTACAGGTGTATGGAAGTTCAGTTTGCTTCTACAATGTTTTCTGTTACTAGGCAATTAAATTTAGAGATATTTCAGTAGAGTGCTAAAGTCACAGTAGACTTAAACGGGGAGTTTCTAAAGGTAACAAATGATCACATATTGTTTATGCATATTTGGTTGTTTAAAAAGAAAAAAAAATGCCAATGCAAAGGTCAAATGTAGGCATTTTCCATATCCCATGATAAGAAAACACAAATACAATGATTCAATCCTTTGTTACATTTAAAGTTACTCTCCTGAGAAAACAAACAAATGCTTGGTTTTAAAGTTAGGATTTGTTTGTTTGTTTGTTTTTTGTTTTTCCCAGACAGGGTTTTCTCTGTGTAGTTTTGTGCCTTTCCTGGAAGTCTCTTGGTAGCCCAGGCTGGCCTTGAACTCACAAAGATCTGCCTGGCTCTGCCTCCCAAGTGCTGGGATTAAAGGTGTGTGCCACCACCGCCAGGCTAAAGTTAGGTTTTAAGAAGCATTTTGGGAAATGAGTTTGGTAGCAAATAGTGTTTTGAGAGGACAACTGTGATTTCTGCTGTTCATTATTTGGTGCCAAAAAACAAGCATGATCAACATTTGAGTGAGGTAGCATAGTAACAATAGAGGGAATTGGGAATTAAACGTGCATTCTCTTTTGAGTACAACCTCACTCCCCAATATATTGTCCAAGTACCTTGGAACATATAAGGGTTGAAATGTAACAAATGCTTATTGCTACTATGAATCAGAATGTAAGACCAATCTATAAAATAATGTGATAAGATACGATTGGTGCTCTGTGCAATGCTTCAGTTGTTGTTAAAGTTACTCTAGATTCTCAAGTGAATCCTCTGTGGAAAAATATTAGTCATCAATTATGGAACATTTGACCCTAAAAGTACACTTAGGGATGATGTTTTCATGATGGGGCCATTATAACTTTTCATAATATCATAATTTTGTTTAAAAAAATAAATATGTGGCTAAAATACAGTAGGATAGCACTTACTACTTGCTAAAATGAATAAAATTAAAACAACAGACAGTAATATATGTTCATAAGAGGAAAAATAATTTGACAATTTGGTGTTATGCTGGCTGCTATATAAAATGCTGTAATGGCAATAGGAAGTAGTTGAATGATTTCTGTAAAAAAAAAATAAATAAATGCACCAGAATAATAGTTACTTTATAAAAAGTACTAGACACTCCTGGTACATATTACAATGCTAATGAAACTTTTCATTATTATTGTCACCTAAGGCAATCAACCATAGAACGTCATACATTGCATGAGTCTGTGACATGGAGTACACATTACTGGTAAATATACGAGACAGATAATAGGACCAATCATTCCAGGATTAATTGGTCAGAGGTAAATATAGGAAATAACTATTCCCTGATACACAGGAATTTCTTCTGGGGCAATGAAAATGTTTTGAAATAAGGTAAGGGTGATATGTACAAAATTATATGAAAGTGAGAAATGGCTCAGTTTTATATTAAGAAATTGTTACTTTTCATTTGGTACATTTCAACTCAAAAGGAAGATTATGAAAATATGTGTTTTTCTAACAAGATTCAATAAGTGGAAGAGAATCAGGAGCATTTATCAGTCACTCAAGTTTGTAAAGAATCTGGGAAAAGATTATGTCAAAGCTAGTACAGAAAATTCAAATTTTCCATGTGTCTCGTAGCATTACAGTCTGATAAACCAATGCAGGGCATAAAGTAGAGCAATGGCCAAAACAAAGAATAAATGCATCTCTGCCACTGGTAAGTGCCACCTACTTTTATTACACTTGTTACCTCCTTCAGCAATTGCACATTGCCAGTTAGGTAAACACATAGCACATTTTCTTTTTTATTCTCTAGGACTTCTTTGTTGCATTAGGTTTTAAAGTTATAAAGAGTTCAAAAAGAAGTAAGGGCTAGACAACAGGACCACATCATAGGAAAGCTGGTTTCTAAGACAAGACACTGAATAAAACTGTAGAAGTATTACATCAGTGGTTGAGGAGGAAGCTTTGTGGACTTCAAGGAAAAGGTTATACTGAAGTCACATCACTGAGTTCTAAAATTCTGGAATAAGCCAATACTATTTTATTGAGGGTTTTGTTTTGTCTTTTACAAATACAATGTATCAAATTGCTGATTCACTTTGAAGACAGAGGTTCACTAGAGGACTTGAAGTGTCAAAGACAAAAGTGTATATGATAAATTTTATTACTCATTCAGAAAGTCTGATTGACAATGACAAAATATGTAGCAGCTGACCATTACCTGGAAAATATGGCAACCTTTTGCAGTTAGTTAAGTAATTTCCATGACTGGTTAATCTTCCTTTTGCTGAAACTGTATCTACTCAAAGTCTTGATTGTGTATACTCCCTCAACATAGACACTGGGCTCTGAATTCTTGATTGTTGATACTCCCTCAGCATAGACACTCACGTATGATGATGGATATTGACCTCTAAGGCTGCAGGTCTGTCTACTCAATATAGTAGACAGATGTATGTTGAATTACTAATATCTACCTATATAAACAGACATAAAGCTAAGGAAGTCATCAATGTCAACATTTGCTATGATTAAAAAAACAACTAATATTCCAGAATATTTTCTTAATGTGAATATATAAAGTATTCAAGATGATCTATTAAGCTAATTGCAATTGAATATCTTGTGTGAAGGAAATATCAAAAGACAATGAATGAAAACATTTATATTGTTGATGAATAATAATTTTTAATTACCCATTTGAATAAAATATGTTGTTTCCTTTAATCATATGTAGGATGGATAAAAGTAATACTTAAATATATAGTGTAACTTGACAATTTTATATTATTTAATCTGGCTGCTCCATAAATTAGCAATATTGAATACTGAATTCTAAATTAACATTTGCTTTAGATTGTCTTCTGTCTTATTGTCAACAGTGATTGTATATAGTGAATCAGCTGAGTTGACATTCAAACATGGTATAGATGATGTCTGTAATTAGCACTAGTATGTAAGATATTCTTAGTATTGTGATTTCCTTCATCAAAAAGTACTATTTTGTATTAGTTGCTTTTCTTTTCCTTGCGACAATCTATTCAACCAGTTCACCTTAAGGGAGAAAGTTTTGAAAGTGATACAGTTGGAGGGTACCATCTGCCATGGTTGTGAAGGACCAAACTTAAGACATTGGGTCACATTGCATCTGCATCCAGGAAGCAGAGAATGCCTTTCCTTTGTTTTTTTTTATTCCTTTCCTTTTACTTTATTAATTTATTATTCTCTCATATAGTACATCCTCAAAACAGGTTCCCTCCCTCTCTTCTTGCTAATCTACTCCCACCATCCCTTGTCTCTCATATTTTCACTTCCTCCATTTCCCTTCCAAACAGAGCAGGCCTCCCAGGGAAATGACCCAAACCCAGCATAAAAAGATGTGATAAAACAAGGCACAAATTCTAATATCCAGGCTGGATAGGGAAACCCAGCAGGAGGGAATAGTCAACAAAAGCAGGCAAGACTGAGAGATTCCCCCACTCCTGTTGTTAGGAGTCACAAAAGACCTAAGCTAAAGTGTACAAGCTAAAGGATGTATGCAGAGGGACTGGTGCAGACCCACACAGGCTCTGCAGCTGCTTCTTCAGTCTGTGAGCCCCTAGGAGCCTCTGGATTCTGTGGGCCATGTCCTCGTGGAGCCCTCATTCCTAGACTCCTACATCCCTTCCTCCCCCTATTCAGCAGCCTTCCCTAAGCACCACCTTATGACTGGCAGTGGGTCTCAGCATCTGCTCCCATCAGCTCCTAGAGAAGCTGCTCTGATGATGGGCTAAGCAAGGATCCTATGAGAGTATAGCAGAATATACAGGAATCTTTTCTTTGATTTCTGTTTTCTTTTTTGTCAGTCATGTTTGCTTATGCCCTGAGTCTCTAAGCCGTCTAGGTTCCATTTCCTGGTCATCTGGGTAGTATTTGGCATGGGCTTCTTCTTGTGGTATAGGCCCTCAGGCAAAACATGTCATTGGTTGGCCACTCTCACAATCTCTGAGCCACCTTTGCCCCAGTGTATCTTGCATTCAGGGCAGGCTGTGGGTCGGTTTTGTGGCTGTGCTGGTGTCCAAGTCCCACCACTGGGAGCCTAGCCTGGTTACAGAAGATAACTGACTCAGGCTCTATATTCTCCACTACTAGGAGTCCTCTCTAGGGTTACCCTCATATATTCTGGGAAGTTTTCACTGCACTAGGCTTCCATATTGCCCACTAGATACCCATCTGTTTCAGTTGTCTCTCTCTGTCGTCTTGTCCTATTTTCCATCTCTCCCAAACTCCTGATTCCTCCTGTTCCCATCCCAACCTGCCCCAATTCTACACACAAAATCTATTCGATTTCCCCTTCCCAGGGAGATCCATGTGTCTCCCTAAAATGTCTCCTCTTTAGAATGATGACTGCTTATGGAAAAAGAGTTTTTGAATGTATCATTCATTAAATTGGATATCAAGAAATACTAATTTTAAAAAGAGGAAAGAGAAAATATTGCTAAAAATACTTATTTATTGTTTTTTCTCCTTTTTTTATTAAGAGATTTTTCTATTCATTTTACATACCAACCACAGATTCCCTGTCCTCTCTCCTCCCACCCGCCAGCCTTTTCCCCCAACCCACCCTCCATTCCCACCTTTTCCAAGACAAGGTCTCCCATGGGGAGTCAGCAGAGCATGGTACACTCAATTGAGGCAGGTCCAAGACCCTCCTCCTTGCACCAAGGCTGTGGAAAAAAAATACTTATTTTTTTGCATGAGTAGTTTGTTGAGATGGGGTGCTTCTCTGTATCCTAGAATCTCTGAGAAGGTTTTGACCTATTAATTTCCAGACTGTTTGTGAACTCATGATCCTGCTGCATTATACTTCAGAATGCTGAGCTTTACAAGTTCCACTATGCCTATAGAGAGATATATTATTTTCAATATATTTTTAATACACATAAAATGGTACTTAACATTCATTATTCAGATATGTGGCACTATTATCTAGTTTCCAGTTCAAAAAACTCAATAAAAAAGGGATGAAATATATTATTGAAAGAAATATATGAAAAAACTTGAACAACAATAAAATAGTTATAAAAGCAAAACTCTGACATACTCTTACAAGTGTCATACTAGTATGTTTATGTAATAAATATAACATTTCACTCAAGTGTTTGAAAGGAATGTCTACGTTTATGTAGGTATCAATTGTATATATCATATCTACATATCTACAAAACATATCAATTTATATATATGTATTCATATGTGAATGTCTAAAATCACTTATATCCACTAATTTATTTAAATGTGGTAGATTTCACTTTCAAATATAAAACAATTTTATTAAAGCTAATTAAACTCTTATCATATGAATTAGAATATTATTTTGCTGAAATGAAAATGTAGACTTGCAATTGATGCACTGACAGCATGAGGGCATCCTAAGATCACAGATCCTCATTATTAATTTACCTTCACTAGACTTAGAATCTATATCTCAGGCATGTCTGATCAGCAATTGAGCATGCCATCCTCCTATACTTGAGTGGGAAGTTACCATTATTACTTTAAGACAGAGCTCATGTGATAGAATGTACTTCTCTTCATAAGACTTTGCTGTTTTATTTTCTTAAAATTTCCTACATGATATCAATGAAACATATAATGAATTGTTTAAATTTCTTGTTCAGTATTAAACTCAGATGCCTGTTCCAAATATAGAATACATGCTGGGTGTCTCTCTTTCTTCTCTCTCTCCTTCTTCTGTCTTTAAAACTGGAATAACCATTGGACATTTTTGGAAATGAGAATTGGTGCAAAGGTAATTTATCTGAAAAGTATAGACAGTAAAAATTTGGGTGTAGGTTCTTAAAGATCCTTTCTGAGTTTAGTATTTATAGTAGCTGGATTTAAGTGAATTATGAATCATTGTAAGATTCAGTTATGCATGATTTTTCTATGTGTTAAAATAAAACACTTATTATTTTACAGAGAATGAAATTCTGTTTATGTTTTAACAAGCATATAAAAGTGGGTTTTATTGTTTAAAATTATATTTATGTGCTTTGAAATAATATAAAATTTCATCATATTAGTGTGTATATAACAGTATTAAAATATATTTGTATGAGGAAATGTTTCATATGTAAACTGCTGAGTTCATTTACTCTTGCTATGTATTTACAGCATATATATGTGCTTAGAGGAGAAAATTAGAGATAACATATGAGACAAATCATCCATACAGAACTTGATGCACCTTTCTAAGCAGCTATAGTAACATTTGTGTTTGCTTAAAGTATGAAGTAGATTTGTTGTGAACTGAGTCAATATTCATATATTGACAACAAACAGAAAAATGTAAATAATAGCATGCAAACTTAGTAATTACTCCTAATTAAAGCATCACATGAACAAAGGAAATAGCTCTTTATTGCTGGGTGAACTGCTCTGTGTTATGTTTGCATGAAAGAATGTACATTTCTGAGGCACTAATCTTGGTTATAGTATATCCCAAATTGTTGTATGTATTTCTTTCTCACTTTCCCATTATTACTCTAAATAGTAAAACTGTATTATAACTGATTTATTTTTCTTATTTTCAATAGAAGAAGGAGTCTATAAATATCTGTGGATTAAAAAGATGAAACACACTGAATAAGTACAGACAAATTTTATGCTGATTTATATATATGTATCCATTATAAACCTTTTGCCTAGTCACTTAATGCAATTTTATTAACATATATATCAACAGTGCAATTATATTGGATAAGAATACCAAATTTGCCTATTAATTTCAAATTCATGCATTTCTGTATATTGTGTGATTTTTTTTTCATTATGCACACTTTGCAATCCTTATTCTAAACTAGCTTTACAAGGTAGGCTTTACATTTCATGGACTGTCTGAAATGACTTGAAAACTTTATGTTCCCTTATGTTATAACAGGCAGACAGTGACACATATATTCTAGTCAAAGAAAGATGTCTTCTCTCTGAAGAGAAAAATATCAAGAATGTTCACTGATATTTAAAGACTTCAGTATTATTACACTGAGATACCTCCTCCTTAAAAAATATTGCAATTCATACAAATGAGTAACTCTGGGCCCATTTACATTGAAAGGATTCAGGACGAGAAGAATCAAAACACAGTGTGATATTTACTACTAATATTTTCTGTGGTTCATAAGTCATATTTCTTATGCCAGTATTCATTAAAAAGTGCCAACCTCCTTGTTTAACTCCATATATAGAAATGTCTTAAAACATTGATAGTTCATGACATTTTAGGCACAACAATGCGCTGCTCAAAGACTATAGCTTTCTGGAACAAAAAGAATGGAGCAATTGATGAATTATAAAGCAGCATCTTCTGAATTGAAACATTTCAATGCTAGAGGAATGGTGCATAATATTTAGGAAAAAAATCTCACAAGTCATGAAAGTTCCTGAAATACACAATGCTCGTATAGCTCTGCCCTCCCTGTGGTTGAATAAGCAGGGAAGTCTGCTAAGGAGGGAGGAAGCACACTTACCTGTGTCACTTCCAACCAGTTGTGCAGAGTCTCCAGGGTTATAGCTTTGTGGCCTGCTTACCTATGCTGACCTTTCTATCAGGCAGCTGCCTTGGGTCATACATGCTTTTGAAAAATAATACAAAAAAATCACTCCTATACTTATGCAGAGAACTCCAAAAATTCTCATTTGTTCACTAAGTTGAACTTCAGTAGACTGTCTCTTTGGTCTGCTATCTGTGCTATATCTGTAATGAGTAAATATCACTTTCTGTCTCATCAACAACAGTGAATGCAAGAAATGAAAACCAGAACAATCACTGGAATGAAAAATAATGTATTGGCAAATCATGCAGGAAACCATACAATAAATAGAGCCCATATTTTCAGGCTATGAATTTGAAGAAATTGGGGGAGTAGATAGAAACAATTATTATAAATATTGTTCAGAGACCTCCGCCTGAAGAGGCAGGTTGGTTTCTTTGTAGTCTTTATTTAGGAAATTCCTATTGCCTCTGTAGATTAACATCATGGTCTCTTTATGTATCTTCTCTTACTTGTATCCCCTTTATTTCTTATTTCAGAACAACTACAAAGAGGTGAACCCACATTATATATGAAAAGGATAGTTAATTCCCAGTCTAGGGTAGAAACGTCAATAAGGTGTAACACTATACTCAGAATGAGGTAACATCCTAGGAGAATTTCACTGCTGGATGAGCCAAACTCAAATAATCAAGAAATACAAGCAGCATAGCCCCAGAAAGAAAGCATTGCTTTGGTTTAGGGATGCTAAAAACTGAAGTTTCACACCAGTATTGGTTGTCTAGAATATCACATGAATTTGTCAGCAAACAGAATGCATATAGAGAAGTTGATTTCACTGAACAGAGAACCAGCCAGTAGCAATGCAGAGAATAAAAGAAAATGACTGTCTAGCCCTTTGATGAGGGCTATACTACACTATATGAAGAAAGCTTTGAATCAAGCAAAGGGCCACTTAATTTCCACACATTTTCTAAATATCTGGGTCTGCTGCACACTTGCTTTGCCTAAATGGAAATTAATTATTATCAATGTTCAGACTGTGACTTTTCAACCCTAGAGCCAGTTCAGCAACTTGAAAATATGTTCTGATCACCCTCCTTGCTGGGAAGAACACACAGCCATTTCCATAGCACTTAAAATCATCTCTTCATGTAAATCTTGCTACACTTACCCTGGCATTTGAACATTCAGTATACTTTGAGTTATTTTTTCCTATGATTTTGTAAATTTTCATAAATCTAGAAGGATAAGATAATTCCTGTTGGCAAAGAAAAGATAATCTGTGGCTTCTAATTTTATGATCACTGTCACAAATTTACAGTTCTAAAATAAAAAAAATAAATATTGATGGAAGTAGAGTTAGGGTATGCATTGAGCCTCAAGTATTCTGATGACTAATACTTTTACTTGTTACCAGTTCCAAAAAAAAGAATCAAAATAGATTAAAATAAATTAAAAAATGAAAATTTTCACTTCTGTAGAATATTTCTCCATAGAGAACCATTCTGAAATCTCTAGCATTTTAACATCAAATTGTCATGATAATATTCTATACATTTTATCAGATATTAAATTATGAGTTATGGGAGGTTTTACAGCATTCCATGCTGACTGTAAGAATGTTTAGATTCCATTGGTTCAGTAACTTAGTTTCCTGTTTTTAATATCTTTAGAAATGTAGACAGACTTAGAAGGCAACATGATTTTTGGTCCCAGATTGATCAGCATCTCTGAGACTTTTGGGATTCCTCAGAGAACACGGCTGAAGAACTGTGTGGTTGTTACTCTGATGTTCTTCTAATTCATCCATACACTTCACCCAAAACAAAGTCACCTTTAAATCTACTCAGAATTGCTTGGAGCCATTGGTGAAGATTTTACAATGAAAATTACAGAGGATATTTAAGAACGGGCTGGCAGGTTTTGTTAATACAAAGGGATGGTAGTGTCTTTGTTTTATTATCTGTATTGTTTTGATTTTGTTTGTTAAATTATGCTTCATAATTTTAAATACGAAGCTCCAATATGAGTGTGATATGATTTAAGCTTCTACCCTATCTGCAAGTCAATGTGTCTAAGAAGGGCAATTATATTATTTGATTTAGTTCTCTTCACAAACCATATGTTTTAGAAGCATTTTATGTGATAAATGTGACAAAATAAGTGACAAACTACATAAGTAAGTTTTGAAATGCTGGGATTCTCTTACTTATTAACACAGTCATAATTCACCTCTGATTCCCTGAACCATAATCCCAATAATTATATCATAATCATATTTTCTTTGATGCAGCCCCATCATAAGGCATAATAGATATTTCAAAGTTGATTCTGGTTTCTCTGTTGTATTCCACAAGGTTAAAATAATAAAGACAGCATTTTATTTTGTTAAAAATCCACCAAACCTTACAATAGCCATTATTATCTAGGTATTAAAACCACAACCATTTAAACTACTGCAACTCAAATCTCCATAAAAACGATAAAATTTGAGTTACCAGTTACTGTGTTCCTCCCTTGGGAGGACTGTTTTTCCAACCTCGTCACTCTTCTGTTGCCTCCAGGACTTGGTGGAGAGCTAAAGTCTCTTCTGCTTTTGCCACACTCACAGTAGCACGCCTTTTAGCACCTTTCTTCTTCATCTCAAGTTTAGGCAGTCCAACTGGTTAAAATGTATGGCTGTGGCTTCAATTCCTAGGAGGCACAATCTCATAACAAACACCATCTCTCTCTGGTTCTCATAATCATTTTGCACCAATGACACAATGAGCAACTAAATTGGTTAT
The DNA here is from genome assembly GCF_903995425.1 of Onychomys torridus. Lineage (NCBI taxonomy): Eukaryota > Metazoa > Chordata > Mammalia > Rodentia > Cricetidae > Onychomys > Onychomys torridus. The sequence goes on from NC_050451.1 coordinate 98,451,573, forward strand.
TCAATAACAACTGGTCAGTCCTGAAAGCACACATACTAGCAACATTGTACAGGCTGAGTAGCTAGTAAACACACACACACACACACACACACACACACATATATATATATATAAAATTTGTACCCTTACACAGACACTATATAGGTCTATATGGCCATAAAATTTTAAACAAGCAAGGTGAGTTATATGGGAGAGTTTTGAGGGATGAAAAGGAATGGATAAATGATATAATTATAATATAATCACAGAAATTAAAGATAAATAATAAACATTAAGATATCAAAATGAAATTAATCAATTTAGTAATTATAGAGTGAGAATAATATTCAAGTTAGGAAAGCAAACTCTGATACCCTGTGAGATACATGCAAGTTGAAGGTCAATGGTCTCTATAATATTGCTTGGTCCTTGTAATGCTTTGAAGACCATGAGTCTCAGTGTTCACTGCTCTTTTTATTCCCTATGTTAAATTCCTGATCATAATTTTTCTACCCTTTTGTATGATTTTCCAGGAAATTGTAGTCAGAAATTTTCCTGTGTCCTGCCTGGCTCAAGGTCTGGACAAATCTCTCACTCACATTCCTGTATCCTTTTATAAAATAATTACACAGAGGCTTAATATTATTAACAACTACTCAGCCATTAGCTCAGGATTATTACTGACTAGCTCTTACACTTAAATTAACCTATAATTCTTATTTATGTTTAGCAATGCAGCTTGGTACGTTTTCTCAGTTTTGCCTTGGCATCTTGCTTCCTCTGTGTCTGGCTTGGTGACTCCTGACTCTCTTTCTCTTCCCAGAATTCTCTTCATCTGCTCACCTTCTCAGAGCTATACCTGAGATTGTGTCAACCCATGAACTTATTCAAATGTCTGTTCTATTGCTGTGACAAAGCTACTATAAGAGTGAGTATCTTCATCTTGTGATTCAGGTTATCAGTCAACATTGAAGGTATGTGAAAGCTGGAACTCAGACACCTAGTCCCATCACATTCACAGTCAATAGCAGATAGAGGAGTTCATTTTTGCTTCCTCTTAGCTGCTGCTTCTGTCATTTAGCTTTCTCTTGTCCTGTATACTTCAGGACCTCCTGTCCAATGAATGGGTCTTCTTAAAATGGTCTGGGTCATTCTATTACAGTAAACAATCAGGACAATACCAAAAAACATGGCCACAGGCCAAACTGATATAAATAATTCTCCAATTGAAACTCTTTTCCCTGGTAATTTCAGTTTGTCTCAGGATGACATATGAAATTAATCATCAGAACCCTCTACTATGAGTTCTTATTTTCTCAATTTTTAATTATTGTTAGTAACTCTACCCTTCTAGTATAAATATGAAGAGCCTTGGGTCAATGAATCACATAGGTAAGGCAAGAATTCACTTTCTTTTCTTTTAAAGACACAGAAACCTGCAATTTAAGAGTGCTCATGAAAGATAAGCCGTGTTTAAAGAAAGTTCTTAGTAGGCCTGTGAGAATGTCTGCAAAACTTTGTCCTCATGACACCAAGAAATTTACTGGAGTAGAAAGTATTGCATCTTCTAGGTGCACACTGAAGAAAATAATTCATATCATGATAAGCATTCCAATCAAAACTATAAGAAGTTTATCATGTTAAGGAATGTAAGTGATAAAGATCTCACCTTCATTATTGATATATTTGAGGGTATGCAGTTCTCCATTCACAGTTGTTAGGATTAATAAAACTTCTCTTATTTCTCTGTCAACTAGAAAAACTTATCCAGTCCTAAGGCATGCTTCTATACATGTGCTCAAGATTTGCATCATCTGGTAATATTTTAGATTCTTTAGAAGGATAATATTTGGTTTGTAAATTGATCAGGCAAATACAATCTATTCAGCCAGTTTTACAAAGTGTAGGGATGTAAATGTGTCTGAAAACCTGGGGATAAAACCTTTCATTCCAGGATCAAAGAAATAATGACTACTAATACTATCTCTGATGAATATGATACTTAAAAATTAGTAATATTGGAAAGAGATTGATCAAAATTGAAATTTGCTGGATATTCTTCATTTTTATTTGTTTAATCCAGCAACTTCTCATAAAGGTATTATAGAATTCAATATTACAGAAAGTCCTTAACATTTTTCTTGACATCTTGATTGTTGTTGACAAATGTCATAAGACCTAAATGAGTTCTTTGATCCATCTCTGTTGAACAGCTTAGTTATGAAAAACCCAAGATTAAACTTTGTGTATAAAAAGAATAATCTCAAATAATAATCTCAAATTTGATGTGATAATGCAGATATAATATCATGACCCAGCATTGAAAATGTAGCTATAAAATTGACCTGAAATGCCTAATATTGAGAGGAAGATTATTTTAGATATTTGAGGAATAAATGTATTCTTTTTGATGTATTATGTGACCTTGTATTTCTGGAAGTATAACATCCAAATAATAGAAATTCTAAATTACTGTGAGATTCTTTCTGGAGACCTACATAAGTGACACTCTTTCTGCAGGTTTATTTTCAAACTTTCGGCTCATAATAGTGAATCCCTTCAACACCACATGGAAACTGACTGATGGGGAGCATTGTTTCACAATCTCTTTGAGGCAGTTGGCATGAGACTTGCAGTCTAAAATAGGTCTTTGTAAGTACAAGGTTGAATAGTTTGAAAGGCAGTCTACACAGCCTTTAAGTATTCCCGGAGGTTGTTTCTGCTCTTTAAACCTGTCTTTGGTGAACGAAAATTATTTCAAAAGAAAATGATTACCAACACTGTATGTTTTACTCTGAATGAACAGTACACTATATATTGAGACAAAGGTCAACCATGGCTACTGGTGAAATCTCCCAGAGCCAGGAACTCAAGAAAACTGTTACTGTAGAAGAGAAATGTGTCTCACAAAATCTTTCACAGCCCTTTTATAGAAGAGAACTCAAAAACCAAAGAGAAATCACTAATAATACCCTGCCAATTGTCCCTAGAGTGAATGAACAAAAAGTTAGCTAGCACACTCCTTTAAAAACAGGAGGGAGATCTTTTGTGCCTGTCCCAAAAAGGGCTTGCAGTGTCAAAAATGAGTTTTGTGAGTAACTCAGACATAATGCTCAGGGAGATAATTTCAAACAGCTTTGTGCTTGGCAAGTTTGTGTAAGAAGATCCTTGTCTTCAAAACTGCACAAATCCATCCTCAACTAATTCTGACCCCTCCAAATAATTATTTATAATGTTTGTTGATTATTTTCTTCCATTCATAGTATCTATAGTTCATTATGTGAGGAATGATCTTTATATTCCTATTGTAGTGCTCAGGTGTCAGCTGTTTGTATGTTTTTTTGTGTATATTTGAGGCTGGCTTGTGTGTGTGTGTGTGTGTGTGTGTGTGTGTGTGTGTTTCTCTCTGTGTGTACATGCAAATGATTGTGTGTTTATAGTGTTTGTGTGAAGAAATTAATGACATAATTATTTTAAAAGATGGTTTAAAAAATAGGCCTATTCTTAAAATATTTAGAGAACTAAAATGTAATGAGAATTTAAAATTTAAAATTTAATTTAAATGACATTATTTCATAAAATTCATGTAAAGACACTAAAGAATTTAATACATTTCCAGATAGTAAGGAATTGAAGAAAGGAATGGAAATTGTGGTTATATAAAACTTAGCATATTGTCTGTGAAGACAGCTCAGATAGCGAAGTCCCTGTGGCACAGGGATAAGTTCCCGGCTTCAGATTCCAAGGCCTGTGTAAAAACTTGTACACAACAATGCTCATTTGTAAAAAGTGTTCATGAAAGGACAACCTTGTAGATCTCTGGAACATACTTGCCAGACTATCCATATTCTAGGTTCAGGGGGAGTGTCATAGAATATTAGTTTAAGATGTGTTACATTTGTATGTGCTGTGGAACATTTGTTTAATGAAGTAAAGATGTTTTGTATTCTTTTATGTTGCATTTGTTTAACTCTTTGAAGCTTGTAGCACAAATCTTAAAGGGTCCTATTAATAGAATCAAACCTGAAGCCAGGTATTGGGGTGAATGCTAGAAGATCAGAGAAGCAGAACAAGCCACAGTTTCCTCATCTTGCCAATTCCTTGGCTGATCCTGTTTTCTCACACTGGATGCCTCTCAGCTAAACTTGACTGCTTAAAAGCCTAAAAGCTTTTTTTCTATGTTTCTAGTCTTCATGCCTTATATACCTTTCTGCCATCACTCCCTGGGATTAAGGGTTTACTTCCTGGGATTAAAGGCTCTTCTTACTAGGCCTGGCTGTTTCCAGTGTGGCCTTGAACTCACAGAGATCCAGGAGGATCTCTGACTCTGGAATGCTAGGATTAAAGGTGTGTGTGCCTCCATTTTCTGGCCTCTATATCTAGTGGCTGTTCTATTCTCTGACACCAGATAAGTTAATTGGGATCATAATATATCAACCACATTTCCCCTTTTTTGGTCTAAAATAATAAAAGAAGGTTACAGTCAAGAATTACATTAACAATGTGTAGTCCATTAACATTTGACAGATTCAGACTTAAAACTCCATTATATGCATTAACAATGTCCAGTTCAGCAACATTTGATAAGAGACAAAAATTTCACTACTATCCTACTTAAAACAAGTAGTTCCTTTTTAAAAGTAGATTCAATAATTGACCTTTTTATCTTATCATATCCATATTCTCTCTTTTTTCTTGTCAACATAGATTCAGTAATCTACCTTTTGTCATTTTTATATCTTTCCCCTTTTCTTTTTAGTGTAGATTCAATGATCTACCACATATCTAAATTTTCTTTTTTCTTTTCTTTTTTTTTTTAAACAAAAACTCTGAATCTAATCTCCTTGTTCAGCTTTTTTCCTGATCATTAACAATTAACAACTTGTAACCAACCATCATAAACAATGACAATTATCCAAAATTCCCCACCCCACTTCTCGGGAATATGGGCCTAGTTTTTCTTAAAATTACTTCCTGCTTTCTGGGGGTGAAGACATCTTTAGGGGAATTCTGAAAAGAAATTTTTTGTGTTAATTGTCAAGTCCTGTATCATTTGTCAAGTTGCTGCATAATTAGACAGTACAGGGCTTGTTTCAAGTCCTTGTTCAAATAGTCTGTCAGGCTGGATCATCTAAGCTAGCCATCTCAAAATTGTCCTGAGCAGTTTGTAGTCCAAAGTCAATCTTTCCTTGGTGTTAATCAGCTTAATGGCTTTACCATAGTCCATGTGGGATCATCTTTGTGGGGTCTCATCATCCTTTTCAAGATTTCAAAGTTGCTGTTATGCGTGGCCATGGTTTTCTATAGAATTGTGTGTGTGTGTGTGTGTGTGTGTGTGTGTGTGTGTGTGTGTGTGTGTGTGTGTGTGTGTGTGTGTGTGTGTGTATGTGCCTCCTCTGTGGTTTGGAGCAATCACAGTCTGATAAATGTCTGTCTCTTGAAATCATGAATGTTCTTCCCTAGAAGAGAATATCTTCACAGCAATTTCTCCCCACCATTTGTCTTGCCAAACTTTTCCAAACTGATCTTTGCTGATACTTTCTTGTAACACAATGGTCCTAGCAATTATCTTAACAAGCAGGAATATTTCCTTCATCTCAGGTACCAGCATCACTACAGTCACCAACATGATGAGAAGGAACCAGCAACTCAAAGTAGCAGCCTCGGCCTCCATGGTCCCACTGTTACCATTTGTGGTTAGGCCCGGCTGCAGCTTCTCTTAGCAAGCCTCCCAGGTGGGCCTCAAATTTGAGATACTGCCTCTGCCTCCTTCAGTAAATCCAACCAGTGTGCTACCACAACTGGCAATGTGTAGCTCGGGTCTGAGCTGGGGCCCACAAGGCCACAGGCTAGTAGCTTTTTCAAGAATTTGTACCATGAACGTTGGGCGCCAGATGTAGCACAAATTGTTAGGAGGTCTTATTAATAAAAATAAACCTGATGCCAGTTATTGGGGTTAAAGCTGGAAGATCAGAGAGACAGAGCAAGCCACAGCGACCTCACCTCGACAGTTTCTCAGCTGATCCTATTGACTCAGACTATTCCAATTTTATCTCAGCTGATCTGCTTCTCAAAAACCTGAATGCTTAACCAGCCAAATGCTTCTAGTTTCTGGTCTTCATGCCTTATATATCTTTTTGCTTTCTGCCATCACTCCCTGGGATTAAAGGCTCACTCCCTGGGATTAAAGGCTCTTCTTATGATGCCTGGCTGTTTCCAGTGTGCCCTTGAACTCACATAGATCCAGGAGGATCTCTGCCTCTGGAATGAAGAAAACTGGGAGGAAAAGAAGAAGAGCAAGAGGTGTAGAGTAGGAGGATGTCAGGGGCCAGCCATGCAGCCACACAGCCAGCCATGGAGTAAGAGTAAAAGGGAGATTTACAGAAGTAAGAAAAGGAAAAAGCCCAGAGGCAAAAGGTCGGTGGGATAATTTAATTTAAGAAAAGCTGGCAAGAAACAAGCTAGGCTAAGGCCAGACATTCATAAGTAATAAGACTCTGAATGTGATTTATTTAGGAGCTGGGTGGCAGTCCCCCTAAAAGAGCAAAAACAACCAAAAACAGGAGAGACACTGTCTCAATCAATAAAGTAGGAAGTGCTAAGGAAGAAACTATTCTTGTCCCCTGACCTTGATACGAATATGTATGCATGTGTCTGTACACTACACACTCACCTGCCATACACAGCTACACACACAGACACACAGACACACACACATACACACATACACACATACACACACACACACACACACACACACACAGAGAGAGAGAGAGAGAGAGAGAGAGAGAGAGAGAGAAGCAGAAAATAATAATTAATAAAGTACAGTCTCTGAGAACATAAGTAATATAATACTGATGTGATTAAGTAAAATTTGGGTTCTTCCAGGGCCTTCTCTGTATCTAGGAGTTTCCCTGTCTGTTTCCTGCATTCCATTATTTCCCAGAATTCCACCTGACTTGCAGAAGAGATTGGTCAATGTCAGGCAAGCATGAGGAGGTGACGAGAATGAGGTTGAACGAGTCCTTCCAATCTGTGTGCTTTTGGTTATGTCTTTGGAATATATGCTTTATGATTATCATTGCTGACATAGAGACCTGTCTCAGTTTCAGCTTCTTCAGATTATGTGGCCCCTGGGCTTTTCCATGTCATCTATAATGTCTTCTTTAACAGTAGAAGCAGCAGCCCCTTTCATTAGTATCTGAATGGATCTCAGGAACGAAGCCCAGATTCAAAGCTCCAAGAAATTTCCTCCTTCCTAACTTGATGTGCTTCTTTGATAGAATCTAAATTTAGAGGGAGCTCTCTGATTTAATATCAGATGAGGCGTGCCTGTTTGATTAAGGTTATTTTTCAATCTCTGTGGTGATATATTGTGTCCCCCAATATATATGGTGTATTCTAATAAACTTATCTGGGATCAGAGGACAGAACAGCCACTAGACAGACATAGAGGCCAAAAAATGGTGGCACACACACCTTTAATCCTAGCATTCTAGAGGCAGAGATCCATCCTGATCTCTGTGAGTTCAAAGTCACACTGGAATCAGCCAGGCAAGGTGACACACGTCTTTAATCCCAGGAAGTGATGGCAGGAAGCAGAAAAGTATATAAGCAGCAGGCGATAAAGCAGTTCAGCTGAGATTCATTCTGGACGAGGACTCAGAGGCTTCCCATCTGAGGAAAAAGGATCAGCTGAGGAATTGGCAAGGTGAGGTTAGCTGTGGCCTGTTCTGTTTCTCTGATCTTTCAGCATTCGCCCCAATACCTGGATTTTTTATTAATAAGCTCCTTTAAGATTCATGCTACAAATCTCAATATAATTGACTTTAGCTATATACATTTCACTTCAGATCATTCCTAAATTATTTACTTTTAGAACAGACAATTTGAATGGGAAGAATGGCATTGCATTTTCTCAGAATGTACTTGGTCCATAAACTTGTCAAAGACTGTTTGAAATACCATAATTTCCTGGTCCTCATGAGAATTTTTTTAACAATTTTCCTGTTATTCCAAATTTTAATTTAGTAACCAGATTTTTATGTGAAAGTATTCTCATGTTTTTAGTTTTATTTCACATCTTATTTTTAAAATAGTTTTTTTTTTTATTTTATCACATTCTTGGTGAAACTTTAAAGAGTAGCCCCCGATAACTATATCAAGAATTTAATTATGTAAATTCCAATAAAAATTGTAACCTATGATATCACATTTTATTTTGAATAATTGTTTATTTGAATAGTTGTACTCACTCTAATGTCTTCCTAAAAGCTGGTTTCATTGTAGTATGTAGGCACTGTACTCTCACACTTGAAAATTTGAAGCAAAGGCTTTGGCATGTGCATACACATGCACAAATGTCCTAATGTGTATTAAGTCAAAGAAGACAATATTGGTTTTCCTATACCTCCTTCACTCAATTTTAAAAGAGAGATTCTCTCACTGGACCTTGAACTTTCTTATTCAGGAAAGGAGGTTGCCCAGCAACCTCAAGGATCTTCCTGTTGCACCTCCCTGAAGGTGGGATTGCATGTACTTATTACTACATCTGACTTTTACAACACTGCTTAGCACAGAGCTCAAGTCCTTATTTACATCTGGCAAGCTCTCTTTCTAATGATCCATCTTCCCATACCCCTGATGCAAAAACACATTATTTTACTTCAAGTACACACATTCATTATGCTTGAAAAAAGGAAGAGAGTATGTAAAAGCTCTTCTCACAAGCAGCAAATTTTCAATTTAAGAATTCAGAAACAGTGGTTTGACAAAGAAACAGTCCTGGCTCTGATCGCAATTCTCTCCAGCCCATTCCAATTGATGAACACCACCTGTGGCATTCCTAATTCATAGCAGCAGGCAATAATTTCCCTTAGCTACCGATTACCAGTAATTATTCCCAAGACAGACTATTAGATATGGCTTGTGAACAACCCAGCTGTAAATCTGAAAAAAATTAATTGTAATATTTCCTGTGAGATTCATTTGTAGTTCACACGTTATATAAATCAATAAAATTCGTTTTAAGGAACATGGCATAACTTGCTTTTGAAAACTCATAAAATTATACACACTTTTAGATAATTGACAGGGCTCTTATATAACTATTTTAAAACAAACAAAAATATGTAACTTTTGATGACCCGATAATAGTGAGTCAGCTGTGTGGTGGTGGTATTGGCTATGCTGTGGTCATATTTATACACATACATTAAATATGTCTGTTAAAGATTCAAAATCCTTACTGTAGTTATTCAGAAATATCCTTGTTGAAGTCAGTAAAAAAAATAAAAATAAAAAAATAAAAGAAAGTGAAATTAATTTATTGGCAAGCTTCAAGTACTAAAAAATTCTCCAAAACAGAAGGGGATCCCAGAGATTTGGCAATGGTACTGACTGACTCTAAGGAGGTTTCTGTTTTGATTTTTGCTTAGATTCCCCGTCTGGTGATTCTCCTCAAGTTACTGCCCATACTCAAACCTTTTCTTATCATCTGAAGATGTGTATGCACACTTCTATAGCAGGAATAGGACCATGCCTCTGTGCATGAGCATAAACACAGCTGTAATAGGACTCCTTTCCTTTATGGCCATCAGTTGTTGGTTGACTGAGGTTAGAGGGAACTCCAAGCCCATCCTCTGCAGTAAACTAGAACAGGGGAATTTACTGCAGGTAGGGGAATGTGGCCCATTTTTCTTAACTGAAGCCTGGTTTGGTCATCAGTGGGTAGATGGATAGGAAAATGACTTCTCTTTTTAAATGTTTCAGTAGTAAGTAATTCAATGGTATGAGAATGGTCCAGACAAGTCATTTTCAATCCTGGCTTGTCAGTTGATAGGTCAAATATTTTGCTGAACTAGTGCAGATTATTTTTTTTTACTATTTATGAAGAATTATGAGAAATTATTTGGTTTATTATGTTGTTATTGATAGGTAGCTTTATTAAGTGCCTTTAACTCATACTGTTAAGGATATGGTTAAATGTCATTATTGCAAAATAAAACTGATTGTATATTATATAACACCACTATCATATTAAAGGAATATATATGTCTTATTAACTACATGTTTCTATAGTGATATTTTATTTGTATTGAAATGTGATTTTATTTGTATGTTAATAAAGTTGCCTTGAGGTCAGAGCAAGCCAGAGCAGAAGCTGAGCAGTAGTGGGGCATGCCTTTAATCCCAGCACTTGGGAGGTAGAGCTAGGTAGATCTCTGTGTGTTCAAGGACACAGCCAGCATGGCAGACACACACCTTTAATCTCAATAGCAACCATAGAAGACCTGGAGTTCTGTACAAACAGGCAGTGACGAGGAGGTCATGTGGCTGGGTTTACAACCAATGAGAAAACAGAACAGAAAATCTATAAAAAAGATAGGACACACAGAGGTAGCTCTGTTGCGGAGAGGAAGAACAGCAGAAGCAGTGAAGGTTACATCTACATGTTTCCTCATATTATGTGATGCAATGTGTTATATCATAAAAAATGGATTTTGGTAAGCCTTTTAGCCTGACATTTAAGACAGTAACTAAAGTAAAACCTTGTTTTTAGTTTTAATTTCTACAAAATCCAAATCAAAAGTTTTCATTTTTTTTATGTTATCCATGTACAAAGTACAACTTTTCAATGTTTTAATTTAAAAGAAAACTATCCATGCTATTGTGGAAAGTACATTTTGGTATGCAGGTACACTAAAGACTGGCTGAATCAATTTTTTGACGCATATATTTCAACACATAGATGAATATATAATCTGTGCGCTAAATAATTTCATGTGTATTATATATTGTTATTGGAATGTAACTTGTGTTTGGCCCTTCTGTTATGCAACATACCTCATGGCCCCTAATACTCTCTTCCAAATGAAATATCTAGTGTTATAACATTACTTCCCTCACAACATCCTGAATTCAAAATTTTATTGTAGTTGGAGAGCTTCTCTCCAGGTGCCACCAAGCCCTGTTAGTCCAACAACCCATTTGTAAAATAAACACACAGACGTTTATAGTATTTAAACTGCTTGGCCATTAGCTCAGGCCTACCATTGTCTAGCTCTTACTCTTATATTTAGCCCATTTCTATTAATCTATACTTTGCCATGTAGGTTGTGGTTTACCAGTGTCTTTACATGTTGCTTGTCATGGTGGTGGCTGGCAGTGTCTCCCTCCCCAGCCTTCCACTTCCCAGAATTCTCTTCTCTCTTGTCCCACCTATACTTCTTGCCTGGCCACTGGCCAAACAGCATTTTATTTATACAGAGCAATATCCACAGCACTTCCCCTTTTCTTTTTTTTTCTTTTTTTTTTTTAAAGGAAGGTTTTAACTTTTACATAGTAAAATTACATATAACTAAACAATTATCAAGAAAGAATTATAGTTACAATATCTAGTCTATTCGTTTTGGCAAAATTAAACAAAATATATTATCTATCCTATATTTGTGAGTCTAAGGCTTTTATATCTAACTTATCTTTTATCATAACTGAGGAAATTGTAACTATCTAGTCTTCAACCACATCAAAGACCTCAGAAGAATATAATATTACCTGAGAACTGAGAGAAGGATGCAAACAACTTTTGGGAGTCTTGTAGGGTAGACAGAGACAGCTGGCAGCCTGGACAATCACCTAATGTTCCTTTGTAAAGTTGGGGCATTTGTCTTCAGCCTACAGGGCTAGAGTCTCTTGGTCAGTTTTTTTAGTCTGGCAGTTTCCTTTGTGAAGCAGGAACCTGAAGGACCATTTTGTAAAGCAAAGTTCAATAGTCACCTTTCTATGGGTCCTGCATGTCCAGTTGATCAAGCAGTCCAGGCAAGAACAGTTTCTTGCCCAAATGGCTATTTTTGCCAAGGTAAAGATAAATTTCACATGAAGTGTTTTCATTTCCCATCCTCCTCTCTGAAGTAAATTAGTTCTGCTAGGAGCAGACATGTCTCATTGTCCACAAAGTCTAAATTTTAAAAATATTTTAAATGCCATATTCTGTAGGTCTTTGAAGTATTTGAAGATTACCTATCTATCTGAAATATCTCTGTGTATACCTAGAAGATTTAGCTAACATGGCTATGAGTATGATTATCATAGATGACTAATTATTAATCTATTTTTAATTATCCATTACAATTTTAAATGAGCTGTACAAACATAATACCTTAAACAAGAATAGAAACATACACACAGTATAACAGAATTAACTTTAAGTTTGTATCAATAGACTAAAATCTATACCAATGTAAGGCATTTTAAACAAGTTGTTCTTTAAAAGTAAGTTCATTAATCTACCCTTTCATCCTATTATATCTGTATCATATGTACTTTTTTTTCTTTAGAAAGAGATCACATGTATAATCATCCTGCTTTAAGTAAAAATATTGTTATTTTTCTGTCCCATACCAGAGGGCTCTTAACTTTTTTCTTTTAGCAATATGTCTGGGTTTAGAGAAGGAGTGAGCCAATTCCATCTCCAAAGCTTGCTTGATAATTTTTTGAATTTGGGTGTAGTTTTTCTTACTACTTCCTGCTGGAGGGGGATGCTGTATCATATGGGGACACAAATAAAATTTTAGGATTATGGAGTAGTCTGTGAGGGTAAACCTCTGAGCCAGTTGTCTTGAAACCATTCTGGATGTTGGATCATCTGGGCCATGGTGTCATTGGAGAACTTTCAGGTGGTCTTGTCTGATCAATCCTAATGTATCTTAATCTGGAACAAATCCATAGCCTCTGACTTTCTGTGGAAACAAAAGCAGAGACTCTTTTCCAAAGCAACATATCCTTTTATCCAAATTTTGAAGTCAAGGTATCTTTAAAATTTAAATATTTATTTAATTCAACAGCTTTTACAATCAAATCTTTTTCTGTAGTTAAAAATTCAAAAGACAACATAAACCAGATTCTCTGTGTAATATCCATCTTTGTAAGACTAAAATGCTGCTGTGGCTGCTGGCTCTGCCTACTTCAGCTTCCCGAAGTGATGGTACAGTTTACCATCAGCTCTGGGTCTGGAGCCATGTGTACCATCAACTATCAGAAGCAGTTCTATAAAAGCAGCACATAGCCCAGAAACTTTTTTTTTTTTTAATTAGCAAAGGCAAAATCTACTACACAGCAGAGTAAAGTGCCGCTTGTAGACTCCTCATTCCCGCCACACTGCAGGTCAGACACACAGGCCAGGAACCCTCCACAGTAGCTCAAACTGGCAGGCTGCTGCTAACTTGAGAGAGACAACACGGAAGCTGTTTTTAGCTCCATTTTAAAATGTTTTTTCTCAGGTTTTAGGTGGAAACTCTTGCCAACACGTTGGGCGCCATTTGTCGTTAGAGATTTCCTGCCTGGCCCACAGTCAGGACAAATCTCTCTCACCCACCAGGCCCACAGTCTCTCAGACCAAACCAAGTAAACATACAGAAACTTATACTGCTTACAAACTGTATGGCTGCATCAGGCTTCTTGCTATCTAGTTTTTATATCTTAAATCAACCCATTTCTGTTAGTCTATAAGTTGCCACATGGCTCGGGGCTTATCAGTACCTTACATCTTCCTTGTCATAGCAGTGGCTGGCAGCATCTCTCTTTGCCCCAGCCTCCACTTTCCAGAATTCTCCTCCTCCTTTTTCTGCCTACCCTATCCTTCCTGCCTGGATATGGCCAATCAGCACTTTATTTATTTTAACCAAACAGATCAACACATTTGACATACACAACATCCCACAGCATCTTATGTTCCTTATGACTTCAGTATTTCCATTAATGTAATGTATTTAAAATCCATCTGTTATGCAAATGGAAGGTTTTCCATCTTTATATGACTAAATAGTGTTGTCTTGTATGTATGTTTTAAGAACTTATTTTATGAAGATATTAAATTAAAATTATAGTCTGCATATTGCAAATATTGCTAAAAAGAGTACAGGCATATTTCAATGCCTTTTTATTGTCATAGTTTTATGTTCTGTGGATATATAACTACATATATGTTGTATAACTAATGGTGGGATTATTAGACCATATAATAATTCCATTCTTGACCTATTTAGTATTAACTGCATATTTCCCATACAGTTTGTATTTATTTAGTTGTCAATCTAAACTTGAAAGGAACTTTCTTTCCTTTAGATGATTTTGCTAGTGTTTATTAGGAGATGAATCCTTTGACTGTCTTTCACAGTGATGTTATATTTTCATTGATTTTATAGGTATTGGCCTTTGGATTTCTTCTTTTGAGAAAGAGGTGTTTTAAATCTAAATTGTGTTACTTATTTCTTAAATTTGAATTGGCTTTATTATGGATTGTGAATATTAAATCTTAAAAAAGACACAGTGAAAATATATTTTGTAATTCCCAAGAGTTTATTTTTTACCTCAATTATCTGTTTTCCAAATAGTAGAGAAAATTTTTAGTTTGACATAATTCAATTTGTTCACTTTTGCCTTGATCTCATTACTTCTTGTTGAGACCATGAATCCATATACATGTAACAAGAATACATATTGTTGATACATGAAGATTTCTTCAAATAAAATTTTTATAGCATATGACAGTTTTTACTCTCTTCTTATATACTTTATTTTTGTTATTTATGATATTTTTCTCTAATTTATACTTTGATTAATTGTCTATTTTCTCTACATCTCTCATAATTTTTTACCTTGTTCTTATAGTAAGAGTTACAATATTGTATTTTAATTATATAATTATTTTAGGCAGAAGACACTTTAACCTTCAAAATCATCTATGCTCAAATTTTGTCTATTATATATTTCATATTGTATGTAACCCTAAAAATGATTATGCATGTCACTCTTTTAATTTTGTTGTTCAGATAAAATACATAACTTCACAGAATTATTATCCTGTCATATCAGTCTATTTTGAATTTATATATTTATTTATATAAATATTTTCTTTTCTTCAAGAGAAGGGTTTCTCTGTGTAGCTTTGCACCTTTCCTGGAACTCACTTCATAGCTCAGTCTGGCCTTGAACTCACAGAGATCTGCCTGCCTCTGCCTCCTGGGAATGATGGGATTAAATGCATGTGCCACCATGGCCCACCTTATATAAATAAGTTTTTACTTTTTTATTATTATTATTATTATTATTATTATTATTATTATTGGCTTTTCAAAACAGGGTTTCTCTACATAGTTTTGGTGCCTATTCTGGATCTCGCTCTGTAGATCAGGTTGTCCTCAAACTCACAGAGATCCACCTGGCTCTGCTTCCTGAGTTCTGGGATTAAAATTAAAACCACCACCCCTGCCCCCAGCAGTAATTTGTATTCAATTGTAAGATAACAACATGTAATTTTTCCTTGATAAAATCTTCTTGCATTTCTTTAAAACATTACTGGTGCTGGTCAATTTGCTCTAATTTTTATTCTGCAGAAAATATTTCATTCTCATTTATCTCTGAAAAACCCTTCTGCAGGCTCAGCAAGTTTTGTTGCCCATTATCTTCCCAGAAATTTGAATATGTCATCTCATTTCTTTCTTACTCATAAGGTGCCTGCAGAGGGATCCACTAAGCAATACTTCCTCCTACAGTACAGATTCCAACACCTTACATGCTTTTCATTGCTGCTAGCCTTTTTACTGTTATGAGTGTTTTAAACATCTTACAATCTACTACTAAATGATAGACAGACTTATTTTTATATTTGATAATAGGTATTTGGTATAATTTTAGATATAATTGAAATAGATTTTGTCAGTATAATTACATTTAAAATTTAACATTAGTTCTCTGTCAACCTCCAATTTATTTACTATTATTTATTATGCATAGTATATCTCTTATAAATATACTTAAAATATGTATATGTAAAATATTTGCTATTTACTTTTTTGCTATTGACTATTTTGAGCCATACAAATAACCAAATTCCCTAGTACTTGTGTTATAGTGAACTGTCCTGAATCAATCACAAGTGTTTGAGTTTTTGCTATCTAAATGCAAGTATTACTTCAACTGAAGTTTTCCTATAATGATTATTAACTGGCCACAAGCCAAGGTGATTTATCTTCAAAAAGCCTGTCTTTAAAGCCTCACACAGAGGATAATCCAGCTGATATCAGGGGCAATTGCTTTCCTACTGCATACAGAATTTTAAGATTTTGAGAATAGTAATTGAGAAAAAAGGGAAACTGATATTTATAATCCAAGATAAAATAATTTTAAAAAATTGCAAAAAAGTTGATGAGCTCTTTGGGAGAAAATTGCATTTCTTTTTGGAATACTACTTATTTCTTTAACTATTAACTTCTGTTATGAGGAGATATTGTTTTCATTAGAATGATATAGACTTTCCATAATAACTGAAATGAATATTTATCTTTTTACACCTCCTTGAATTCTCAAAAATTCAGGATCTCTTATTGAATATTTTAATTTACATAACGTAGTTGCTTGAAGAGATTCAGGCACAACATTCCTTTCGATAATTTATAAACGAGAACATTTATTATATAACCTATGCTTTGTTTGTAATATCCTATTTTCAAATTATGTTCAATTAAGAAGATTTATCCAGGTACTTTTGAGAACATGAAGACACAGTAAATGTTATCACCTGATGTTGACACACTCAAGCTAACCTGTGAACCCTTATGATGGTTTTAAAATATCCCTAAACAATAGGATTCCCTAAGTCTATTGTTTAAAAATATAGTCTGTGGCTTCAACAAGATCATGTATCATAGAGAAATAAAATATGAAAGGTGTTCTCTACTCTTTCCTCATATTTAGCAGGTGACATCTTTAACTTTCTTCCAGAAGCAAGTACCAGTAAAAATGAAACTGTAGCACAGAAATGCCCAGTTCTTCACCTCTTTTCATCTACTGACAAGCACATTTTGGTGGCTCTCAAAGTTCACATGTAAAATATGTTCTTATGACACTGAAAAATTCCTTTCACATTATTTGAAGTTGAAAATCATTTCTAATTTTAAAATATCAAATGCTTATCATAATTCATGCTTACATTCCTTCCTGTGCTCCTATGAGATGTAAATCTGGTTAAAAAAAACAAAAAACAAACAAACAAACAAAAAAAAAACAACTAGGAGGGTATTTGCAACTCAGGAATGTATTACATACTAAACACACACACACACACACACAGACACACAGACACACACACACACACACACACACACACACACACACGCACACACACACACTTCAAATATTCAAGTAAGATACCTCCTTGTCTGCTATTTTCTGTTGAGGAGAAGGAACCTAAATTTGATTAACATAATTTAACAGCCACAGATTTCATAATTGTACTGTCATTCTTTCCTCCACTAACAGCCTCCAGTACCTTTCCAGTTCCCTAAACTTAAAATTCTTCCTGCTGCTTTCTTCACTAGCATTGAGTTCACTGTTTCAAATATAGAAAAAGTCTTGAATAATTCATTTTTTGCCAGTTTAAGTCTATCTCATGCAATGTCTCATTCACAGATCTGATCCTTCTGTGGATAATTCCAGCAAAATGGTAAGGACTTCTTCATAAGCAGGCTGTTCAGACCAAAGAACATAACATGCTACAAATAGTAGTCAAATCCCTCACTTTGGGAACAATTTTGCTCTTGTCTAGCAGCAGAAGGATCTACCTTGTTGGTGAGATTGTTTATGATATGTAATAAATATTTTTACTCTGAATAACCTGCATTTTTCCTTCTATTGTTCCTCTGAAACATAAAACTGCCCAATGATTCTTAAAGGGAAACTACCCAAACTCTATAAGAAACTCCATCAACTTTAGTCTAAGGTTTCCTTTATTAAGAAGTTTATGATTGTTTGACCCTTCCTGATCAATGTCAATTAGCCACTTAGCAAATCATTGTCAGGTGAATAAATACATTGTATCTTCTTTATCAAAACTGACCCAGCTGATAAACTCTTTACACTTGTATATGTGATAAGATTCATCACTATTATTTCTATTACATCATTTATATCATCATTGATTTCAATTGTTAATGAAATCAATTATTTAAAATAGTTCTCACTGTGCATCTCAAATATGCTTCTGTAATTAAATAAGTTAGTTTAATATTAATCAATCTAGTGTGAAGTTTGAATCAAATGTATTTCATAGACTCTTACTCAGATATTTGCATTCACTTGCTAGCTCTCATTGCAATTTTGAAAAACAAACTAACAATGTTTTACTTTTTGTAAAATGGATATGATCTTGAGTTTTAAATAAGCATTTTGAAGAAATTCTCTACTGTTGAGTATTTCAAGAAAGTTGAAAGTAAAGTTTGAAAAATAGGATAGGTTGGGAAAATGTTAGGGGTCTGTGTGAGCAAGTAGAAGAGATTTGTCACTAAGAAGTTGGTGTTTCAACAAAAGTGCCTAATGAACATTCTGTGTAGGGGAAAATCAAGGAGAAAACTAGGGACTATGTGGCATGGTGGTGCTTTATAGAGGGAGATGTTCGGCAGTCGAAACTTAAGTAGTGCAGAAGGCATTCTTTTTTTGTAGCTCACCTCTCTCTCATGGAAAAGAGAGCAATACTTTCAGAGATTTTATTCAATGAACATAGAAAAAGAGACAGATTACAAAGAATTAACTCCCAGTTTATGTTAGTTACTTTTGCACATGTAATATTTTTGTTTCTAGTCTTTCTTAATTGTATTGGAAGTTGAGACAGAAAAACTGGAACATGTCATGGATGAATGGAAATCTTTAGCAAGTGAATTCAAAGCTCATGTTATGACATGTTGATAGTGGTGATCTTTCCACATTATTGGAAAGAAATATTGAAATATATTTTCTACACAGTGAACAACATATGTGAAATCTTAGGAAAAGAATTAAGAGTTTCTGATATCTTTGTTTTTGTTTTAACAAAACACATCGGTGTACTAACAATTAGTTCTGAAATAAATCAGTATTAGTAAATTACTCATTTTTCCTAAACCATAATGTGTGAATTAAAAACATGATAATTTAATAATTTATAAAATCACAAATAAGCATACAAATTATATATTCTTAAAGTCCATATGCTTTTAAAAATCTTGTAAAATATTACTAATGACCATATAAATAGGTATTATTAATGGAGTATATCTTAGAATCTGCAGTTGTATTTTATATTATTATCTTGAAGTATTTTTAACAGACTTTGAATTTTTTATTTTAATTCTTATATTGACATTATATATCATATATGCTCCTTAAGTTTTATATCTGTTTGGTTAATTGTTATAGTCAAAGGTGTGTTTTTTTAACTTCACTGAATGGAATTCACAATGAGCATCAATTATTGTTAAGTACCAGCAATACATGAAGTATGAAAGCCAAAGCAAGAACTCAGGGAGAAGAATGAGAATGCTTCCTTATCGTGATCTCATGGTATTTACAAAAGGGAACAGCCACACTGGATTAAAATTGTACTCTCTTCTTTTGATTTCTGCCTTGGGATTTTTTCTCTAGATTTCCACTGTGTTTGTTGTTATGTCTAATTTTTCATCTCTAATTTTGTTGATTTGCATTTTCTTTCTATGCTTTTTAATCAATTTGGTGAAAAATTTTACTCAGTCTCATTGATTTGTTCAAAGAATCAACTCTTTGTTTTATTGATTCTTTGTATATTTTTTCTCTTTTATTTATCTGAGTACAAATTTTGATTCTTTCTTGGTATCTATTACTTTGGGACACTATTTCTTTTTTTCCTGGACTTTACAGTTATGCCCTTCAACTATTAAATTATTAGTACTAGTATTAATATTACTGATAATATTACTAATAATACATTATTCATATTAGTGTTATCTTCTATCTTCTACTTTATTTTGTGCTCTTTATTATCCAGAGTTCACTTCTTTCTTACTCATAATAACCACAAAAGGTAAGTATCCATTGTTTATTTTAAAGTAAGTTTCAGAAAGATATTCTGCACTTATACTTCTCATATTCTCATGCTCATTTTCGGTAGTAAGAACATATGGATAGAGATTTCATGAGCTGTTAAATTTATAGCAGTTATACTTTGTCCACACTCAAATATATATTTGAAAATCAACTCTTCTCTCATGCAATACATCCCAGCTACCGTTTCCCTTTCCTCCCTTCCTCCCTGCTTTCCCCACCAACACTCTTCCCTAGCTCTACTTCCCCTTTGTTGACTATTAGAAAAGAGCAGGAATTCAAAAGGTAGCAACCTAATACAACGAAAAAAAAAATACAACAATGCAAGACAAGAGTCCTCACATGGAAGCTGGACAAGGCAACCTAACTAGAGGAAATGAGACCCAAGAGCAGACAAAAGAGTCAGAGACATACCAGATCCCACAGTTAGGAGTCCTGCAAGAACACCAAGCTAATAGCCACAATTCATATTCAGAGGACCTGGTGCAAACATGTGAAGAACCCTGGGTCGGCCTCTTATGCCTTTGGGAGCCCATGCTCTTCCCATCCTGCATAGCTGATTCAGTGGGTCCCGAATGTTCTGTTGTCCATGTGTCCCCTAATCTATTTCTACCTTCTCTTACATGGGATTCCCAGAGATCCAAGGGCAGGGACCCAACGTAGACCTCCAATGTTGACTCTCTCCACATAATGTCTGGCTGTGGGTCTCTCTAAGTGTCATTGTAGTATGACTGCATTTATATGTCAATTACTGCTTTTCCTTTTCAGCTTTTAATATTTTCTTTCTTGTGATTTATGTATAGTGTTTTGATTATTGTGTGCTGAGACTTTCTTTCCTGGTCCAGTGTATTTGATGTTCTGTTTTCTTCTTATGCCATTAAGGAGAAATATTTGTTTATGTTAGGGAAGTTTTCCTCTACAGTTTTATTGAAAATATTTCCAGTGTCTTTAATCTGACTTTCGTCTCTTTCCTGTATTGCTATAATTTGCAGATTTGGCCTTTACATGGCTCTTATCCCTGGATCTTCCATTCCAGAAGTTTTTAGATTTTACCTTTTCATTTTCAGTAATTTTATTTCTACTTTCATATCTTGAACTTTTTTTTTCATTTTTGTGTCATTTCAATGTTTGTTTATATTTTTGTACGTTTCAGTAAAGATTTATCCATGTTCTTTTTCAGGTTCTCCATCATATTCTTAACAGATATTTTTTGAAATTATTATTTTATCTAGTTGTTTTATTTCATTTTTTAAAAATTGACACCTTTTTCTCATATTACATACCAAATAGATCCCCCTCTCTTCTTTACTCCCACCCCCAAGTTTCCTCCCAACCCATACCCCATTCCAGCCTCTGAAAAGGTAAGGCCACCCATGGCGAGTCATCAGAGCCTGGTACATTCAGTTGAGGCAGGTCAAGCCCCTCCCCCTGCATCAAGGCTGTGCGAGGTGTCCCACCATAGGTAATGAGCCACAAAAAGCCAGCTCATGCACCAGGGATAGATACTGAACCTACTGCCAAGGGGCTCCTTAAGCAGACCAAGCTACACAACTGACTCACTTATGCAGAGGGCCTATTCCAGTCCCATGCAGGCTCCACAGATGCTGGTCTAAAGTTCATGAGTTCCCAATAGCTTGGTCTGGTTATCTCTGTAGGTTTCCCCATCATGATGTTGATGCCCCTTGGTCATAGAATCCCCATCTCTCTCTTCAACTGGACTCCCAGAGCTCAGCCGAGTGCTTCGCTATGGATTTCTGCATCTGCTTCCATCACTTACTGGATGAAGGCTCTATGGTGACAGTTAGGGTATTCACCACACTTATTACCAGCTTTAAGACAGCTCAGGCTCCTTCTGCACCATTGCTAGTAGTCTAAGCTGGGATCATCTTTGTAGATTCCTGGGAACTTCCCTAGCAACAGGTTTGTCCCTATCCCTATGATGTCTCCCTCTATCAAGATATTTCTCTCATTGCTCTCCCACTCCATCCCTGTTCCAGTGTTACCATCCCATTCCCATATGTTCTCATCCCCCATCCCCTACTCTCTATTGTCCCCCCTTACTCCCATTTGACTCAGGAGATCTCATCTATCTCCCCTTCCAAGGGTAAACTATGCTTCCCTCTTAATGTCTTTGTTAACTAGCTTTTCTGGAGCTGTGGATTGTGTCTGGTTTGTATCTACTATCCACTTATGAGTGAGTGCATACCATGATTGTCCTTCTGAGTCTGGGTTATCTCACTCAGATTGATATTTTCTAGTTCCATCCAGTTACCTGCAAATTTCATGACATTGTTGTTTTTTTTCTGCTGAGTATTGTGTGTATGTGGCACATTTTCTTTATCCATTCTTCAATTGTGGGGCATTTAGTTTTTTTCCAGGTTCTGACTATTATGAATAATGGTGCTATGAGCATAACTGAGCAAGTATCCCTGTGGTATGATTGAGCATTCCTTGGATAGATGCAAAAGAGTGGTATCATAGGGTGTTGAGGTGGACAGAGACCCAATTTTCTAAGAAGCTGCCATACTGATTTCCAAAGTGGCTGTACCAGTTTGATCTTAGCTCTTCTGACAGATAGAAGACTGAATCTCAGAGTCATTTTTATTTGCATTGTATTTTCCACTGTATAGTTTTAAATTTTGTCAAAATTCAGGTGTTCATAGATGTGTGGATTAATACTAGCATCTTTAATTTGATTACATTGCTTCACATGTTGATTTTATAACAGCTATTTTCAAGCTATATCCCATATTTGCTTTTGTCTAAAGGTATTTTGTAGAGCTTGTCTGGATCTACCACAAATTTAATTAAGGTTATCTTAAGATGTTGTGTAGAGCCTCTTTCTGTTAGTTTTAAAATTTTGTGTCCAACAGCAATGGTTAGGATAAGCAGATTTATTTTAATGTTCATGCTTATGAACTGAGAGGTAAACAGAAACTAAGTCATTGTTTTAAAACTATATCTTCTGAGTTGGGGTTACCTCACTCAGGGTGATATTTTCTAGTCCCATCCATCTGCATGCAAATTTCATGGTGACATTTTTTTTCCTGCTGAGTAGTACAGCATTGTTTATATGTGCCACATGTTCTTTATGCATTCTTTGATTGTGGGACATCTTGGCTGTTTCCAGGTTCTGGCTATTATGAATGACGCTGCAAAGAACATAGCAGAGCATGAGTCCTTGTGGTATGACTGAGCATTCTTTGGGTATATGCCCAAGAGTGATATAGCTGGGTCTTGAGATAAATTGACTCCCAACATTCTGAGAAGCTGCCATACTGATTTCCGAAGTGGCTGTACAAGTTTGTACTCCTACCCAAAGTGGAGGAGTATTCTCCTTGCTCCACATCCTCTGCAACATAAGCTGTTATCAATGTTTTGATCTTAGTCATTCTGACAGGTGTAAGATTGTATCTCAGAGTAATTTTGATTTTCATTTTCCTCATGACTAAGGATGTTGAGCAATTCCTTAAATGTCTTTCTGCCATTTGAAATAGGGAGAAACAAAGTGCTAGAGAAGTTCCCAGGAGTGCACAAGGATAACCCCCGCTTAGACAACCCCAGCAATAGTGGAGAGGGTACCTAAACTGGTTTACCCCAATAATCAGATCAGTGAACACTCTAACTGTCATCATAGAGCTAGCCTTTCTCTGGTAAGTGATGGGAGCAGATGCAGAGATCCACAGACAACCTCTAGGAGTCCAGTGGAAGAGAGAGAAGGATTCTATGAGCAAGGAGCATCAAGATCATGATGGGTAAACCTACAGAGACAACCAAATCATTCTAATGGGAACTCATGAAATTTAGACTAACAACTGTGGAGCCTCCATTGGACTGTATTAGGCTCTCTGCATAAGTGAGATAGTTGTGTAGCTTGATCTCCTTAAGGAACCCCTGAAAGTAGGATCAAGATCCATCCCTGGTGCATGAGCAGACTTTTTTGATCCTCCCTACCTATGGTGGGACACCTCACACAACCTTGAAGCTGGGGGTGTGGGGCTTGGTCCAGCCTCTACTGAATATACCAGGCTCTACTCACTCCCCATGGGAGGCCTTACCTTCTTGTCAGAGGGAACAGGGTGTGTTGGGTGACTTGGGAGGGGAGGCTGAAGTGGCAGGAGGAAGGAAGAGGGGAATCTGTGATTGGTATGTAAAATGAATTTTAAAAATTCTTAATTAAAAAAAAAACCTATATTCTTGGAAATTTCACTTTATCCTAAAATTGGTGACTCTTTTTATACTTGTATAACATTCATTTTGTAAATTAAATTTATTCTTACTTTTTAACAATTTCATGTTTAAAAATGATGTACCTAAATATATGTTTGTGTTCCACTTGCCTGCTTGATAGTAGAGGAGGCCCAAAGAGGGAATCAGTTCCTCTTAAATTAGAGTTATAGACAGTTGTAAGCCACCATTTATTTGCTGAGAATAAAACCTGGGTTGAGCAGCCCGTGCTCCTAACTGCTAATGCACATCTCCAGCTGCTGGATTTACATTAATTATAAAAAGAAGTATGTTGATGTACAAAGTCTATTGCACACTAAATTAATAACTTTCTAGAATAAAGCACATCATTACCAACACAACTTCAAGATAGAATGACTAGGTCTGATAATTTAAAGTATTTATTTTATATTCTACTTTGAATAATTGTAGTAGGAGATCTTCTCTCCAGGTGCCACCAAGCCCCTGTAATCCCACAACCCATATATAAAATAATCACTCAGATGCTTATATTACTTGTAAACTGTATGGCCATGGCAGGCTTTTTGTCATCTACTTCTTTTATCTTAAATTAACCCATTTTTATTAATCTATACTTTGCTACTTGGCTTGTAGCTTACCGGTACCTTATATCTTTCTTGTAATGGCGGCTGCTGGCAGTGTCTCTCTCCCCCAGCCTTCCACCTTCCAGAATTCTCTTCTCTCTTGTCCCACCCAAACTTCCTGCCTGGCTACTGGCCAAACAGCATTTTAATTATACAGAGCGATATCCACAGCACTTTCACTTTTCTTTATTTATAAAGGAAGTTTTAAACTTTTACATAGTAAAATTACATATAACAAAACAATTATCAAGCAAGAATTATAGTTATAATATCTAGTCTATTTGTTTTGGCAAAATTAAACAAAATATTTTATCTATCCTATGAGTCTAAGGTTTTATATCTAACTTATCTTTTATCATAATTAAGGAAAATTTTACCTATCCAGTCTTTAATTACATCAAATACTGCAGAAGGATATATTATTACCTGAGAAATGGGAGAAGGATGCAAGCAACTTTAAGGAGTCTTGCAGGGTAGACAGAGACAGCTGGCAGCCTGGACAGTCACCTAATGTTCCTTTGTAAAGTTGGGGCATTTGTCTTCAGTCCACAGGGCTAGAGTCTCTTGGTCACTTTTTTCAGTGTCCTGTAGAATGTCTGGCAGTTTCCTCTGTGAAGCAGGAACCTGAAGAACCATCTTGTCAAGCAAAGTTCAATGGTCACTTTTCTATGGGTCCTGCATGTCCAGTTAATCAAGCAGTCCAGGCAAGAACAGTTTCTTGCCCAAATGGCTATTTTTGCCAAGGTGAAGATAAACTCTATATGATCTATATGTCAAATATGTTACTTTGATTGGTTAAAATAAATAAAATGCTGATTGGCCAGTGGCCAGGCAGGAAGTATAGGTGGGACAAGAGAGAAGAGAATTCTGGGAAGTGAAGGCTGGGGCAGAGAGACACTGCCAGCCACAGCCATGACAAGCAACATGTAAGGTACTGGTAAGCCACAAGCCATGTGGCAAAGTATGGATTAATAGAAACTGGCTAAATATAAGAGTAAGAGCTAGACATGGTAGGCCTGAGCTAATGGCCAAGCAGTTTAAATAATGTAAGTGTCTATGTGTTTATTTTATAAGTGGGTTGTTGGCCTAACAGGGCTTGACGGGGGCTGGAGAGAAGCTCTCCAACTACTAATAATCAATAAACATCTTGTATGCCCAAATAAAATCTTCAAGACATTTATATTTCTATATTTTACTTATTAGGAAAAAGAAGAATATAGGAATTATTATGCTTATAAGAATTAATCTCA
This sequence comes from Onychomys torridus, assembly GCF_903995425.1. NCBI lineage: Eukaryota > Metazoa > Chordata > Mammalia > Rodentia > Cricetidae > Onychomys > Onychomys torridus. The sequence goes on from NC_050451.1 coordinate 98,477,524, forward strand.
TACTTAACTTATTAATATTTACCAGATTTAAATGTTAATGTTTTATGAAATATAAATATTAAACAAATACACATGCATTGCAAATTAGTAATACTATGGGGAATTGAAGATTAAATATCTATTGTTACATTTTCATGTCTATAGAAGAGTTGAATCTAAACTCAGTTTTTGCTTATGAGGCAATTCATTAACTCATACACTTTTCATACACTAATTTTTCACTAATTCAATTGAATACAAAAATACTACCACAAATTAAATAAGCAGTAAGAACCAACATTGAGAATCAACAATATTGCTACTGAATAATCATATTCTTAATTTTACGAGAAACTAAAATAATATACATTTTATTATTATAAACAAGTACCAAATTATGTTTTGATTTTGTAGGCAACATGATAAACACAGAGTTGCAAGCAGTTTTCAACTGCATATTCCATAAACACCTTGTATTTTATTTGTTCGACTTAAATAAGCATGGAATTTAAAGATAAAAGATATATTTTAAAGAATCATGTAGCTCTTTTTGAAAAATGAATATAGATTGTCTTTTTAAATGCTGTAATCTGGTTCTATTTACAAACTCATGAACTTTAGAACACCTGTAGAGCCTCCATTAGACTGGACTAGGACTTCTGCATAAGCAAGACAATTGAATAGCTTGATTTTCTTAAGGGACCCCCTGGCAGTATTATCAGGATGCATCCCTAGTTCATGAGCTGGCTTAGAGATCCTATTACCTATGTATGGACACCTTGCACATCCTTGAGGCAGGAAGAAGGGGCTTGGGCCTGCCTCTACTGAATATACCAGACTCTGCTGATGCCCCATGGGAAGCCTTACCTTCTTGTAGGAGGGAAATGTATGATGGGTTGAGGAGGAGGCTGGAGGGGTGGGAGGAGGGAAGGGGGATCTGTGATTGGTATGTAAAATGAATAAAAATTATTAATAAAAAAGAAATTATTAAGCAGAAAAGTTTCAAGACTAATAAATAAGATTAAACACCAGAAAAAAAAAGAATTTCTTAAATCTATGTACTAAAGGAATCATGGACATAAGATGTGACAGTGGAATTGATGTGAATGATCATTGATCTTAAGAATAGTTAAACAAATGCAATCAAAATAGTAAGACTTGATGAACACAAAATAATTAATCATTCTTAACTTTCTGGAACACTCACTTCATTGTGATTTGTTTTTATTTTGAAAACAGTAAAAGAATACTCAAACTTCTTGTATAAACTTAAAATTAGTACTTGAGATACTATAGTTTAAATTTTTCTTACAAAAGCAAAGAAATGGCCCCTTTTTCATTTTACCATTTTTTATTTGACAATGGTTACTGTATATAAACTTTATATAAGAAATCACAAATTAATTGAACATTAACATGTGTATTGGAGAACTAGCAAACAGTAATAGGACAAACAAATGAAAAGAAAAACAAACAAATAAAAATACCGGTAGCACAAACAACAAAACGCCACAGGGATTCAGGAGAATTGTTAGTCCAATCTCTCTTTTTATATAAATCTTTAGTTCATATTTTGTCTAGTTGTAGGTAGCATTTCAATGGTTTTACACTTAAAGAATTAACAACTCTTGGTGTCAACAATTCACACTCTTATCATCCCTTCTCTTTCTCAACAATTGGACTCCTGGAGCTCCACCTGGGGCCTGGCTAAGGATCTCTGCATCCACTTCCATCAGTTATTGGATGAGAGTTCCAGCATGATAGTTAGGGTGTTTGGCCATCTGATCACCAGACTAGGTCAGATCAGGCTTTCTCTCGACCACTGCTAGCAGTCCACAGAGGATGTATCATTGTGGATTTAAGGGGACCTCTCTAGCACTTTGCTTCTTCCTGTTCTCATGTGGTCATCATTTATCATGGTCTGTTATTCCTTGTTCTCCCTTTCTGTTGTTGATCCAGCTGGGATCTCCTGCTCCCCTAAGCTTTCTTTCCCTCGAATCTTGCCCTTCACTACTCCCACTGACTTCCAGGTTGTTCATGTAGATTTCATCCATTTCTTTGTCATTGGGTGATACTTGTGTCTTTCCTAGGGTCCCTTTTTCTAGGTAGCCTCCCTGGAGTTGTGTAGCAGTTTAGTCAGGGACAAATAGCCAAATCAATGGAAGCACAAGAATTATGAACCAAAGGATGTGGAGCCCCCAGCTGGATCAGACCCTCTGGATAAGTGAGATAATTGAATAGCTTGAACTGTTTGGGAGGCACCCAGGCAGTGGGACCTAGACCCATCCTTAGTGCATGAGCTGGCTGTTTGGAACCTTGGGCTTACACAGGGACACTTTGCTCAGCCTGGAAGGAGGGGACTGGACCTGCTTGTACTGAATCCACCAGGTTTAAATGAATCCCCAGGGGAGTCTTGGCCCTGGAGGAGATGGGAATGGAGGGGAAGGGATGAAGGGAAAGGTGGGGGTGGGGGTGGGAGGGGGGAGGACAGGGGAACCCATGGCTGATGTGTAAAATTAAAACACAAATATAATAAATTTTAAAAAAGGGGAAAAAAAGAATTAACAACTCAAATGTACCCATGTTACTGTCAGCACCATTTAGTAGATCACAGAAAATGGCTATATATTAAAATAGTACAAAATGAAAAGCTCTGTTTCCAAATACTGTTAGTTTTATTTATATTGAAATTGGTCAAAATCTGTGAAAAGATAACACTTTTGTTAATATATAACAATTCTTTGGATAATATGTTCATGAGGTTTCTAAATTGTCAAATCAGAACATATAAAAGAACATAGACAACTATTAATGCTAATTTGATAACAGAAAGACATATATTCTTGAGCTACTTTAAATATATTTCTTATGAAGAATATTGAGAAAATATTAAATATCATTATATATTTCATATTATGATGAACAATTAAGTTTTTCTAAATTTTAATGATTTCTATCATGATCACTGCATTATTATTTAATATTTAGCCTTTAACAATTTCTCTACTTTAACATATCTCTTTTGGCTAAAACATTTTTAACCTTCAGATTTTCCCAGATTATTTATTTTGACTTAGAGTAAAATATAAAGACAGAGGAAAATGATCATTTTTATAAGATCCAGATATATATTCCATTATAAATTAAATTTTATAATACATTTCAGAATAAATCAAAACACCAGAAAATTTTAACGGACCTGATATGTGCTGCTTAATATTTTTCATCAATTTTCAGACACTATTCTGTGTGAATTTACTCCAGTGAATAGTTAATCTTTCTAATAAATGGATGGTATTTATATTTATAGCTACAAATTAATAATTGAGAAAATTGAAATCAGGATCTAACATTTCTTGAAATGGATATAAAGTTTCTAAACACCACATAAAAGTGTTAATACATGCACATTGCTTTATAAGATTGACCGGCAAAAATTTGAAAATTTTAATGAATTAAAATACAACATTCAAGACTGGGCAATAGGAAAACTAAAGACATTAAAGAGGAAGAGTAAAAAAGTAAAGTTAGTTAAAGTCGCATCAGAATCTAACTCTAATTGACTATAAATATTGTTAAGATAGGCAATAGACTGAAAAGACACATGCTTGTCTCAGAGAAAATTGATATCAATGCTGCAAAACGCATTCCTGCAAACCAAATAAAGAAAATAAAAGCATGCTCAATTATATAATCAGATAACGATTATGGAAATGATCTAAAGAAAAGGGAATAAAATAATCAATTAAATTGTGCTTCATCTCATTAATTAAAAATGGAAAAGCTGATGAACACATTATTAGCATATTTTCACCATAACCTTCTAATAATGCCAAATGTGGTTGAGAATAGAAATTTAAATGGCTATATGAAGCAGTTTGAAAGAAAATTACATAAACAATAATGTGCACATTTTGTATCTTAGTTTTAATTTATTTATTTGTGACTAAAGATTTGTTTGTGCACTCACAGTGAAGTATATTTGAGGTCTCAAGCATTCTTTCCAGAGTGTTAAACAAATAGCACAGAATAAGTAGATGTACAATATTAATGAATGCATCAGTATGTTTAATACATAGGTATATTATAGAATGTAATATTCATGTTCATCTAAAGATATATTACATATGAAATACACACAAGTGTGTGAAACCATGATACATATTTCAAAACTCATCAGATAGGTTGGGTTTTTTAAAAAAAGTAGCCTAATGAAAACGAATATCAATTCTTGTGGTGATATATTACGTATCAAATAAAGCTTGCCTAAGGATCAGAGGACAAAGCCAGCCACTAGATTAAACATAAATGCCAGGCACTGGTGGCATACTCCTTTAATCCTAGCACTCCAGAAGCAAAGATCCATCTGGATCTCTGTGAGTTCAAAGCTGCACTGGACAACATGAGCTTGATTCAATCTAGGGGAGAAACAGAGCCAGACAGTGATGACACACACCTTAATCCCAGTCCTTGGGAGTCATATGCCTTTAATCCCAGTGGTTGAGATTTCATGACTTTGCTACCAGTATTTGGGTAATCCCAGCACTAGGAAAGGAGTGAAATGGCTGGATGGAGAAAGGCATATAAATTGTGAGGAGATTGGAACTAGAGCCTTTAGGCTGAAGATTCAAGGGCTTTCAGTCAGAGGATTCATGGAGATAGGATCTTGCTTCCCATTTGGCCTAAGGATTTGGTAATGGTGAGAAGTTTCTCTACTGGATTGTTCTTTTTTTTTTCTCTGATCTTTCAGTATTTACTTAATATCTGGCTCCAGGTTTTTATTATAAGACCATTTAGGATCATGCAACGAATAATAGTAGCATGGATTTCTGTTTTATATATGTGCACATAAGAGAAAACTGTGTATTTAAATATAAATGTGTGTCAGAATTAGCTAAATAGAAGCAAAGGAAAAGGCTCACTGTATGGTTGTCTGTCTTGATGTTGAAAGTGTGAGCTAGCTTACATGGACACCTGACCTACAGTTAAAGCAAAACTCACTGTAATTTGAGTTATTCACAGAAATGTTTTGAGCTTAAAGGCAGGTGATACATTGCACAGTTTTTAATAATGAGTAAATCCATATTAAAGTTAATCTGGGCATGTTGAGAATGTAGAGAACAAAACATACCAAGATTTAAGTATACACAGGACTGTGTTTTCTTGAAAAGATGAATGTTTTGTGGCAATGTGTAGAACTAATTGGTAAAATATTCATAGCAACATTTATATCTTAAAAATAATTGATAGTTGACCCAGAAGTAGGTCTCATATTTATAGGCTTAGCACTGGGGATGCTTAGTTAGGAAGGAGAAATCATTTGCATTGAAGACAGTCTGTTTTTCCTAGTGTGTACCAGGTCTATACTGAGACTTTCCTATAATAATAATAATAATAATAATAATAATAATAATAGCAATAATAATGATGATAATGTGAATATAAGTGAAATACAATAATTAGTTCACCAATGATGTCAGTGAATAGAGTTAAAGTAATTATTCATACTAATTCTTTTCAGAAGGTAAGATCCAAGTGAACTCATTTTATTTTCCTATTCTATTTGCAAAAATTTCACAGCACTGAATAAGACTTAGAAAACTGCAGTCATGAGTGAGACACCAGCAAAGGGAGACAAAAGGGGAGGGGACATAAAAACAAGGGTGGCATTTGAATACTGATGTCACCCAGAGTGAAGAAATCGTTTTAGTGGCCTTTCCTCCCTGTTTAACATCCTCATTTTCAAAAATAGAAGTCAACACTTCCAACCCATTCTGTGTCTTCAGTTCTCTGATTAGGCTTCCTTTTTCTTGTTTTCAATTACTGATTTATTTTTTGAGATCATATCATATCACTATAGATGAATTTCTAAATGGTTTTATTAAAAAAACATGGAACTACATATAATTAAATCTCAGATTAAAGCCTGGGAGAGATCAGAGGAGCAGGAACAGCCACAGATAACCTTACCTCACCAACTTGTAGCTTCCAAGTGAGAGATACTTCCTGTCTACCCACAACTATAGTCCCTATTGTTCTGCTATCTGATTTGCTCTCTCTGTTCAGCTACATCACTTCCTCTTCCTGCCAAGCTCTGTCACTTCCTGTCTGTCTGTACAGACCTCCAGACTTCCATGGTTAACAAGTGTTGGAATTTAAGGCAAGTATTACTACACCTGACTGTTTCCATTGTGGCCTTGAACTCACAGAGATCCAGACAGATCTCTGCCTGCCAAGTGATAGGATCAAAGACATGTGCGAACATTGCATGACTTTTGTTTTTACATATAAGGGCTTGGTTATTCCTCTAATCTCCAGGTAAGCTTTATTTATTAAAGGACAAATAAAATATCACCATATTTCCCTTTTCTTATTTATTTTTTTTAATTTTTTTTTTGTCTAATAGTGCTTTGGGATATTGTTCTGTGTGCTGTGAATATGTGTTGCTCTGATTTGCTGATAAGTAAAATGCTGATTGGCCAGTTGCCAGGCAGGAAGTATAGTCAGGGCAAGCAGACAAGGAGAATTCTGGGAAGAGGAAGGCTGAGTCAGGAGATGCAGACACAGAGAAAGCAAGATGTCAAGGCAGAACTGAGAAAAGGTACCAAGCCACATGGCTAAACATAGATAAGAATTATGCATTAATTTAAGTGCAAGAGCTAGTCAGTAATAAGCCTGGGCTAATGGCCAAGCAGTTATAATTAATATAAGCCTCTGTGTGGTTCCTTGGGGAACATAAGTGGGAGAGATTTTTCCTGACCATCGGCCAACCAGGATACAGGAAAACTTCCAACTAATGTCACCTTTCCCTTTACTTCATCCTAAACAGTCTCATATTCTTTTCCTTGTTGTTTTTCAAATTAGTGGATTCTTTTCCCATTCACTGATGTTACAAAATTGAATATATTTAACATTTGTAATTTCTGAACAAGATATTTCAGGGGCCAGACCTATCTTTCAAACTGTATTATCCTTTCTTTTGCAACATATTTAGTCTTTTATAGTTACACTGCAATTTAACTCACAGATCATTAAAAAAAAAAAACTATTGGGAATTGAGATATTGGATTCTAATGTCTTCTAGAGTGTTCTCAATGAATAGAATAAATTTAGAGCAGGAAATATGATCCCATAAAAGTTGTAACTTTTACATAGTTTAAATTTTATAGAAATAATCCTTCCTGTATATAAATAGGAAACAAGAAATTACTTAATACAGAATATTTTTATTCTATATTTATTTGGAAATAGAGTTAAAGCTGATGTAACAATTTACTGATAAAATTTTCTACTGAAACTATTCTATCTCCCTAATACTTAGGAATTGACATCATAATCCTGGACATACTTTTCAATACTAATATAAGTTTTAGTATAAGAACAGTAAATAAGTATCCTTTAACTTTCCTTTGTTTTTTAATCTGAACCAATATTTTAAAATCACTATTTTTTATTTTACATATCTTAAGGTATTTCATCTCATAGAACTAAAATGTACTATGATAACTATTGGTGAAATTATTAAGGCCATTCCACATAGTTAAAAGGGAGGTTTATTTTGTGGGTTAACTTACAAATGAAGGGATATGTTGCAGGGTCTGGGAAAGGTATGGCATAGTCCAGTAGTGTTCTCTGGAGAACTCTGCTCAGTTTACCTCCAGTGTCCAGGGTCCTGGAACCAAGTGAAGCCTCTTTTCTTGATCCTGGGTCTTCAGCATTCTCTCTCAGACCTGCCTTGTAGGCATGACCATTACCGAAGCCTCAATGGAGGTTGGAACTTCCAGGTCAAAGATGGAATGGCTACCCACCACATCTCCCCCTTTTGTCTAAATAAGAAGGTTCTAACCTAATACAAGACTATGTACAAACAAATGGTTATCAAATATTGTCCAGGAGTAATGAGGGATAATGACCTAGATAAGTTGGAATTACAATCAATGCAAACAATACCAAGCAAAAAAACACATACTAAAATCCATGGAAGTCTAGAGCGTGGGTAGGTGGCATGTTACAAAGACCATTCCAAAAGGTGTCCTATCCTAAAGAACCTGAGTCTAGTACTTAATATATTCTATCTAAGATGTTATATATATACTAAGTTGTAACTATAACTGCTATACTTCAACTTCATCAAAGACCTTAGAAGGAATTTAATAATACCTGTGAAATGGGAGAAGGACGCAAGCAACTTTCAGGAGTCTTGCAAGAATAGACAGAGATAGCTGGCAGCCTGGACAGTTACCAAAAGTTTCTAAACATCATTGGTGCATTCAAATTGGCTACAGGCCTAGAGTATCTGACAGTCCATTTTCAGAAGCAGGAATTCAACAATTGGACACCTGGAGCTCCACCTGGGGCCTGGCTGAGGATCTCTGCATCCACTTCCATCAGTTATTGGATGAGAGTTCCAGCATGACAGTTAGGGTGTTTGGTCATCTGATCACCTTGCTAGGTCAGATCAGATCAGGCTTTCTCTCGACCATTGCCAGCAGTCTACAGAGGATGTATCATTGTGGATTTAAGGGGACCTCTCCAGCACTCTCCTTCTTCCTGTTCTCATGTGGTCATCATTTATCATGGTCTGTTATTCCTTGTTCTCCCTTTCTGTTGTTGATCCAGCTGGGATCTCATGCTCCCCTAAGCTTTCTTTCCCTCAAACCTTGCCCTTCATTACCCCCACAGTCGTCCAGGTTGTTCATGTAGATCTCATCCATTTCTCTGTCATTGGGTGATCCTTGTGTCTTTCCTAGGGTCCCTTTTTCTAGGTAGCCTCCCTGGAGTTGTGTAGCAGTCTAGTCATCTTTGTTTTACATCTAGAGAGACTGTAAGAGTGTGATTTGTTAAGCCCATGATTGGAAAAAGCACAGGGACAAATAGCCAAACAAAACAAATAGCCCTCTGGATAAATGAGACAATTGAATAGCTTTAACTGTTTGGGAGGCATCCAGGCTGTGGGTCCATGACCCATCCTTAGTGCATGAGCTGGCTGTTTGGAACCTTGGGCTTACACAGGGACACTTTGCTCAGCCTGGAAGGAGGGGACTGGACCTGCTTGTACTGAATCCATGAGGTTTCTATGAATCCCCAGAGGAGTCTTTGCCCTGGAGGAGATGGGAATGGAGGGGAAGGGATGAGGGGAAGGTGGGGTGGGGGTGGGAGGGGGGAGGACAGGGGAACCCATGGCTGATGTGTAAAAATTGAAACACAAATATAATAATAAAGAAATGCCCAAACCAAAAAAACCCAAAACAAAACAAAAACAAACAAAGAAACAAACAAAAAAACCAAAACCAAATGAAAACAAAACAAACAAAAATCTCCATGGCAGAAGGCATATACATCAAATTCACTTTAAAACAAAAAAAGAAAAACAACAACAACAACAAAAAACAAGCAGGAATTCTGAAAGACCATCTTACCCTGTCTTGGCAAAGAACAGTGGTCGCTTTCCTTGTGTCCCGCTTGTCCAGAAAGGATAGCATTAGTACTGTCAGCAGTTGAGGCAAGGGCAGTTTATTGCCCAGTAGGCCATTTTGTGCCAAGACAACAAACTTCCAAATGGAAATGTCTTAGAAGCCCAACATTCTCTCAGGATTAAATTGGTGCTGCCAGGAGCAATTGTGTCTCATGTCAACAGAATTGTAATTTATTTAAATGCCATATTCTCTAGGTCCATGAAGTGTTTGAAGATTACCTGTCCATCAGACTTAAGCCTCTCCTCTTGATCCTGGGTCTTCAGCATCCTCTCTCAGCCCTGCCTTGTAGGCGTGACAATTACCAAATCCTCAATGGGCCTCGGAACTTCCAGGCCAAGGCTGAAATTTACCCACTACAGATAACAATATTGATGTTCCATGGAAATTATTCATTAAGCAATTTTCCATTGTAGTGAAAGAGAAAATATATAAAACAGAAGAATTGTCACAATTTTTTAAAGATCTCCTTGTAGACTCCCAAACTTTGCTTCATAATACATTCTGTATAAATTATTTATTACTTTATTTTTTATTTGCTTAGAAATTAGATTGTTGTATGATTTTCATACACACACACACATACATACAGAGATAGATATATATCTTGCTTGCATTGATCCTTCATCCTTTCCCTAGTAGAACTCTTCCTTGTTTGTCCTTTCTTCCCCAATTCTCCCTTTTCCAATTAAATTACAGATGTATCCCAGACACTTCAGGTTCCTCTCCAATACTTCCTTCCCCTCTTTGGAAGGATTCACTGAGCTCTGCTCAATGTTTGTTGTGGAACTCTGCTACCATCAGTGGCTGGATGAAGGCTCTCTGGTCACTTTGATGAGGATTCTGTCTGCTAAGCTCTAGTACTAGAAGACTGCAGGCAATGCAAATGTAAGCTGAGGGTTTGTGGCTGGGTTGGAGTCTCAGTTCCTCCACTTGGTGCCTTGCCCATTTGAAGAAGATGGCCTATTCATGCTCCATACCCCACACTACTAGGAGGCTTTGCTTGGGGTACTCTGGGAGAATACTTGGAGTTTCCATTGCAATAGGTTTCCAAAACAACCTGGTGCTCCCCAATTCCAGTAGTTCATCATCCTCATGCCTTAAATACCTTTCTGCTTTCTGCCATCAGTTCCTGGTGTTAAAGGCGTGAGTCACCATGCCTAGCTGTCTCCAGTGTGGCTTTGAACTCACAGAGATCCAAGTGGATCTCTGCCTCTGGAATGCTAGGATTAAAGTAGTTAGTGCCACTATTTTCTGGCCTCTATATCTAGTGGCTGTTCTATTCTTTGACCCCTGGTAAGTTTATTAGGGTGCACAATATTTTGGGGAATGCAATAACATGACACCACATGTTCCCTGTCTACCAGTAAAATATATTCTATTACTCCTTTCCTGGCAGATATGAGTCCCCCCTAAGCCCTCCTTGTTACTTAGCCTCTCTGGGTCTGTGGACTATAGCATGATTATATTTTGCTTTAAACTAATATTCACTTTTAAGTGAGGACATACCTGTAGCCAGAAGCTTTTCAGGTCCCACCTAGCCCTGAGGTTCCACAGTCCACTTATATGATAATCACTCAGAGGCTTATGTTAATTACAAACTTCATGGCCAATGGCTTAAGTTTCTCGGTAGCTAGCTTTATCATCTTACATTAACCCATTTCTATTATTCTATGTTTTGCCACTTGATTGTGGTGTTACCAGTCTGCTGGCATGTTGCTCCTTGTTTGGCATGCTGGTGTCTCCTCTGTCTCTGCCTTTCTTCTTCCTATCTCTCTCTTGGATTTTTCTACCTGGCTATAACCTGACTTGCCATAGGCCAGAGCAGCTTCTTTATTAACCAATCATAGTAATACATACTCAAAGCATATAGAAAGACATCCCAGAACACATACCATATTTATGTTTTTGGGTTTGGGTTATCTCACTCAGGTTGACTTTTTTTTTTCAAGTTCCATCTATTTTCTTGCAAATTTCATGATGTCATTGTTTTAACAGCTGAGTAATACTGCATTGTGTAAATGGGCCACATTTTCTTTATCTATTCTTTCATTGAGGGACATGTAACTTGTTTATAGTTTCTGAATATTTTGAATAAAGTTGCTATGGAAATAGTTGAGCTAGTGTTCTTGTGATAAGATGGGGTGTCCTTTAGGTATAAGCCTAAGAGTGGTTTAGTTGGGTCTTGAGGAACTTTCTGAGAAACCACCATATTGTTTGACAGAGTGGCTGTAGAAGTTTGCACTCCCACCAGCAGTGGAGGAGTGTCCCCCTTGCTCCACACCCTCTCCAACATGAGCTGTCATTTGTGCTTTATATCTTAGTCATTCTGATAGATGGAAAGTCAATTTGAGTTTCATTTCACTGCTGGCTTAGGATGTCAGATATTAAGTATTTCTCAATAATTTGAGATTCTTTTGTTGAGAATTGTCTGTTTAAATATTGGATTATTTAGTTTTGGGATGTCTAGTTCTGTAGTTCTTTACATATTTTTGACATTATTCCTCTGTCAAATGTGGAGTTGATGAAAATATTTTTCCATTCTGTCAGCCAGTTTTTGTCCTATTGGTGGTGTCCTTTGCATTACAAAGCTTTTCAGTTACATGAGGTTTCATTTATTAACTGTTGATCTTAGTGTTTGTGATACTGGTTTTCTATTCAGGAAATTATCCCCTTTGCCAATGTGTTCAAGGCTATTCCCCACTTTCTCATCTATTGGGTTCAGTGTATCTGGTTTTATGTTAAGATCTTTTCTTGATTTGTATTTGAGTTTTTTGCAGGGTGATAAATATGGATTCATTTGCAATCTTCAACATGTTGTTATACAGGTAGACAAGCACCATTTGTTGAAGATGCTTTCTTTTATCCATTGTATATTTCTGCCTTCTTTATCAAAAATTAAGTGTCCCTAATGTGTGGATTTATCACTGAGTCTTCAATTCCATCAACCAATGTATCTGCTTTTAGGACAATACCATGTAGTTTTTGTTACTAGAGCTGCTTAAAATCAGAGATTATGGTAACTCTGGAAGATCTTTTATTGTATAGGATTGTTTTAGCTGTACTGTTTTTTGTTTGTTAGTTCTTCCATACTGGCCCACAAATTGATTGACCTGGACCCTGGATGCTCACAGAGATCAGAGAGCCTGTAGGGGTATGAACTCTGTTCTATGCATACATGTTATTACATGGTGGCTTGGTGTTCTTGTGGGATTCTTGTCAGTGTGAGTAGAGTGATCATGGTCAATGATTCTTTTGCTTACTTATTGGACCTTTTTTCCCTATTGGGTTGCCTTGTCCAGCCGTGATATTATGGTATGTACCTGTTATTAATACAGCATATTATGACATGTTTGATTGATGTCCCTGGGAGGCCTGCTGTTTTCTGAGGAAACATGGATGGGCTGTGAATCTGGGGAAGAATGTAGTTGGAGGGAGACTGGGAAGAAGTGAGGGAAAGAAAACTGTGGTCAGCATGTAATATATTGGAGAAGAATAAAAATAATTTCACATGTATTATCTAATGCTCTTTATCCTATTCTTTTCTTAGGTTCTTTTTCTTTTAAAATTTCACATTCACAGCCTATATACCCAGCCCCTGTGCATATGTACATATACAAATATATAAACTAATCTCACCTTCTTGAAGAAACTCTGTATAGTTATTTAGCCAACAGAGGTTAAAAGGTCAGTTTTTTCCTGTACTTATGAGCCTATGATTTCTTTTTGTCACCAATAATTTACCTTTCATTAGATCCAAAATACTCTAGGACACAGATCAACTATTAGACAAAAGCATGTGCATTATCATCTCAATGATGCCTATAAAATCAATAGCAAAGGTTCATTTTTGAGTGGTCTTGATAATGATACCTGGGGCCTCTTGCATTTACTCTAAAGCTTAAGTGAAAAAAAAACTAAAAATATGTATTTCCATTCTATCTGAGAATAAATACACAGGATAAAAATTATATAAGATATTCAGACAGATACTTTTTGATTTTACTCAAAACTAGTTCTAACTATTACAAAATTGAGTTTTTCCCAAATGTATCTGCTTCTTAATTTTGTGTAAGTGTAGAACAAAAGATAGAATATGATGATGAGCAAATGAAACAGGGACAGACACTAAAAATGGAGATGATTTCCTTTTCTCATTTAAATAATTTCTTCAAAGCACTGTTACATCTAGATATATAATGCCAACTTTTTTCATTGAGAACATGGTAGGATGCTATAAATGTTGGCACATTGTCTAAAATTGGGTGCCTTCAAAAGAATAAATTATTTCCTGTAGTTTGTATTTGTCTCTTAAAAGTCTATGGGTTAATACATACACCACATTATACTTGTGGAGATGCAGCTCCCCTTTTCACCTTTAAACTGTTTTTATCTTCTTATTGCTACTACAGCATAATCACAATATTTTTCCATTTCTTTTCCTTCTTTCAAACCCTTCCATGTACTCATTATTGATCTCTTTCAAATTTGAGGACTGTTTTTTCATTAATTGTTATTGTATGCATCTATACATAAACATATATTTTTCTAAGTATAATCCCCACGGTCTTTATAATAATTTCAGAACTGATCATTTGGTGCTGGATAACCAATTGGTGTGCCCTTCATTGACTTCCTACTCTCAACTCTCCTTCCTTGCCTGTAGTTTTGTGTATGGTTGAGGCCTACAAGTCTTTCCTTATCCACATTTGATACGTTATCTTTATCAGCTTACATTTAGGCAGTCATTTTGTTGAGATTTATTGGTGCAGCTTCTGATACCACTAGGTGACACAGTCTCTCAGCAAACTTCCAAGTCTTCTGGCTCTTATAATCCTTCAGCCCCATCTTCCACAGTGTTCCTTGAGCCTTAGATGCATGTGTGTTTGGGAGGTGTTTCCATTAGGACTGTGCTCTGTAACTCTGCAGTTTAATTGGTGTGGTTTTCTGGAGTTCTCTCTGTTTGTTGTAAATGAAGATTCCATGATGAAGGGTGAAGACAACATCTATCTGTGCCTTAGATGGTTGTAAAGATCATGCTGGTTTAGGGTAACTAGGGTTGTACGTTTTCCTTCAATATCAACAACTTCACAAAACTGAGTAGCTATGTTTCCATTACCAGGCATAGTTACCCTCTTGATGAACAAATCTTAAGTCCATTTGGAGAATTCTTAGATAATACAGAGGTATACTCCCCTTTGGGTTGCCATGCCATGCTAGCTATTGATGTGTTTCATAGGCATCATAGCTGGATAGGACTATTGTTTGCCTCCTTTGTTTGGAAGCTTACATGATGCCTTCTGTAACATGATAGGAAGTGCTAAGACAGTAGATGTTCAGATCAATTCCAGCTCAGGGGGCTCTGGGTCCTGTTTATGAAGTCCAGGTGTCCTGAGCAACAGGGACCTAACTTGGCATGAGTATTTTAAAGAGTTGAATAGACAGTTAGGGCTACAACTCTACCAGTACAGCAGTGCCTAGGAAGTGCTGCTGTACTACAAAAGTAAACAATTGATAAAATGTTGAGCGCAGGGTGATGTTGTCTCTCTTATCCAACTCTTCTTTTGTCCTCCTCTTGTCCTTATTTCAATGTAGCCTGTTTTCGTTTCCCTTTATCCAAGACTTTACAAATTTGCCTTCTCTCCCTCAACAATTTTTCTTTGCCTTCATTCTTCTACCATGAAATGAACCAGCCAAGATAAACCCACAGGTAGAATTGCAGTCCCAGAATTTCCATCTCCCAGAGCAGTATACCAAGTGAAGTTTTATCTTCAATAAGTTTACCAGTTTGTGAGATTTTTGTCACTGTTCAGCAAAACAAAGTAACATATTGGGTTTAGTTTTATATTCACCAAATCATAGGAAATTCACTACTGTTTTTGTACATGGTATAAGTGATCAATTACTGTTGAAAAAGTTCCCCT
Organism: Onychomys torridus; assembly: GCF_903995425.1. NCBI lineage: Eukaryota > Metazoa > Chordata > Mammalia > Rodentia > Cricetidae > Onychomys > Onychomys torridus. The sequence continues at coordinate 98,492,900 of NC_050451.1, forward strand.
TTATTTTTCAATGTATATGCTAGGCAAGTGTTTTTTTATTTTTTTTTTGTTTATTATTATGTGTTTTAAATTTCATACATCAGCCATGGGTTCCCCTGTCCTCCTCCCTCCTGCCACTACCTACATCTTCCCCCCAGCCCCTCCACTCCATTCCCATGTCCTCCAGGATCAAGGCACCCCTGGGGATTCATTTAAACCTGGTGGATTCAGTACAGGCAGGTCCTGTCACCTCCTTCCAGACTGAGAAAGTATCCCTGTGTAAGCCCAAGGTTCCAAACTCATGCGATGCTCATGCACTAAGGACAGATCCTGGTCCCACAGACTGGGTGCCTCCCAAGCAGATCAAGCTATTCAATTGTCTCAATTATCCAGAGGGCCATATCCAGCTGGGGGCTCCACAGCCTTTGGTTCATAATTCATGTGCTTCCATTCGTTTGGCTATTTGTCCCTGTGACTTTGCAATCTTGGATTCAACAATTCACACTCTTGCAGACCCTCCTCTTTCTCGACAGTTGGACACCTGGAGCTCCACCTGGGGCCTGGCTGAGGAACTCTGCATCCACTTCCATCAGTTATTGGATGAGAGTTCCAGCATGACAGTTAGGGTGATTAACCATCTGATCACCGGCCTAGGTCAGATCAGGCATTCTCTCGACCATTGCCAGCAGTCTATAGAGTATATATCATTGTGGATTTTTGGGGACCTCTCCAACACTCTGCCTATTCCTCTTCTCATGTAGTCTTCATTTATCATGGTCTGTTATTCCTCGTTCTCCCTTTCTGTTCTTGATCCAGCTGGGATCTCCTGCTCCCCTAAGCTTTCTTTCCCTCAAATCTTGCACTTCATTACTCCCACTGTCGTCCAGGTTGTTCATGTAGATCTCATCCATTTCTCTGTCAATGGGTGATCTTGGGTCTTTCCTAGGGTCCCATTTTCTAGGTAGTCTCTCTGGAGCTGTGTAGCACTCTATTCATCATTGTTTTACATCTATGAGTGAGTACATACCGTGTTTGTCCTTCTGAGTCTGGGTTACCTCACTCAGGATGATTTCTTCTAGATCCATCCATTTGCATGCAAACCTCATGATGGCATTGTTTTTCTCTGCTGAGTAGTATTCCATTGTGTATATGTACCATATTTTCTTTCTGCATTCTTCAGTTGAAGGGCATCTAGGTTGTTTCCAGGTTCTGGCTGTTACAAACAATGCTGATATGAACATAGCTGAGCAAATGCCCTTTTGGTATGATTGAGCATTCCTTGGGTATATGCTCAAGAGTGCTACAGCTGGGTCTTGGGGAGATGGATTCCCAATTTTCTAAGGAAGTGCCATATTGATTTCCAAAGTTGCTGTACAAGCTTGCATTCCCACCAGCAGTGGAGGAGAGTTCCCCTTGCTCCACATCCTCTCCAGCATAAGCTGTCTTCTGTGCTTTTAATCTTAGCCATTCTGACAGGTGTAAGGTGGTATCTCAAAGTCATTTTGATTTGCATTTCACCGATAATTAGGGATGTTGAGGAATTCCTTAAATGTCTTTCAGCCATTTGAACTTCCTCTGTGGAGAATTCTCTGTTTAATTCTATAGCCCATTTCTTAATTGGACTGTTGGGCATTTTGATGTCTAATTTCTTGAGTTCTTTACATATTCTGGATATCAGCCCTCTGTCAGATGTGGGGTTGGTGAAGACCTTTTCCCATTCTGTAGGCTGTTGCTTTGTCTTGTTGACAGTGTCCTTTGCTCTACAAAAGCTTCTCAGTTTCAACCAGTCCCATTGATTGATTGTTTCTCTCAGTGTCTGTGCTACTGGTGTTATATTTAGAAAGTGATCTCAAGTGCCAATGCATTCAAGAGTACTTCCTACTTTCTCTACTATCAGGTTCAGAGTAGCTGGATTTATGTTGAGGTCTTTGATCCACTTGGATTTAGTTTTGTGCATGGTGACAGATATAGATCTATTTGTAGCCTTCTACACATTGACATCCACTTATGCCAGCACCATTTTTGAAGATGCTTTCTTTTTTCCATTGTACAGTTTTGGCTCCTTTGTCAAAAATTATATGTTCATAGGTGTGCGGGTTAATGTCAGGGTCTTCAATTTGATTCCATTGGTCCACATGTCTGTTTTTATGCCAGTACCAAGCTGTTTTTATTACAATAGCTCTATATTAGAGCTTGAGGTCAGGGATTGTGATGCCTCCAGAGGTTGTTTTATTGTACAGGATTCTTTAGTCTATCCTGGGACTTTTGTTTTTCCATATGAAGTTGAGTATTATTCTTTCCAGATCTGTGAAGAATTTTGTTGGTAATTTGATGGGGATTGCCTTGAATCTGTAGATTGCTTTTGGTAAGATCAGCATTTTTATTATGTTAATCTTGCCTATCCATGAGCATGGGAGGTCTTTCCATTTTGTTACATCTTCTTCAATTTCTTTTTGCAGGGACTTAAAGTTCGTGTCATATAGGTCCTTCACATGCTTAATTAGAGTAACCCCAAGGTATTTTATATCATTTGTGGCTATTGTAAAGGCTGATGTATCTCTGATTTCCAGAGGTGAAAGTGGGGTGTTGAAGTCTCTCACTATTAACGTGTGTGGGGTTTTATATGTGATTTAAACTTTAGTAATGTTTCTTTTACATATGTGGGTGCCCTTGTGTTTGGGGCATAAATGTTCAGAATTGACACTTCATCTTGGTGGATCTTTCCTGCAATGAGTATGTAATGTCCTTCATTATCTCTTTTGATTGATTTTAGTTTGAAGTCTATTTTGCTGGATATTAGAATGGCTACCCCAGCTTGCTTCTAAAGACCATTTGATTGGAAAGCCTTTTCCCAGCCTTTTATTCTTAGGAGGTGTCTGTCTTTGAATTTGAGGTGTATTTCTTGTATGCAGCAGAAAGATAGGTCCTGTTTTCATATCCATTCTGTTAGTCTGTGTCTTTTTATAGGTGAATTAAGTCCATTGATATTAAGGGATATTAATGACCAGTGATTGTTTGTTCCTGTTGTTATTTTTATTTTTTGGTGGTAGTGTGTGTGTACTTCTCTTCTTTGGGGTTTACTGCTGTGGTGTTATCTATTGCCTGTGTTTTCATGGGTGTATCTGCATTCCTTAGGTTGGAAATTTCCTTCTAGTGCTTTCTGTAGGGCTGAGTTTGTGGATAAGTATTGTTTAAATCTGATTTTGGCTTGGAAGGTCTTGTTCACTCCATCTATGATGATTGAAATTTTTGCTGGGTATATTAGTCTAGGCTGGCATCCATGGTCTCTTAGTGTCTGCATTATATCTGTTCAGGTCCTTCTGGCTTTCAAAGTCTCCATCGAGAAATCGGGTGTTATTCTGATGGGTTTGCCTTTTATAAGTCACTTGACCTTTTTCCTTTGCTGCCCTTAATTTTCTTTCTTTATTCTGTACGTTTAATTGTTTAATTATTATGTGGCAAGGGGACTTTTTTGGGGGGTCTAGTCTGTTTGGTTTTCTATAGGCTTCTTGTATCTTCATAGGCATTTCCTTCTTTAAGTTGGGAAAGTTTTCTTCTATGATCTTGTTAAATATATTTTCTGTGCCTTTGAGTCCAAATTTCTTGGACATTTTGGGTCATGACTTTGTTGGTTTTAGTATTTTCTTTGACTGATGAATCTATTTCTTCTACCATATCTTCAACACCAGAGATCCTCTCTTCCATCTCTTGCATTCTGTTGGTTATACTTGCCTCTGAAATTCCTGTTTGTTTACTCAGATTTTCTATTTCCAACATTCCTTCTGCTACTGTCTTCATTTTTTCTATTTCCCTCTTCAGGTCTTGGACTGTCTCCCTTGCTTTTTCATGATTTTCTTTCAAGGACTTATTGTTTTCTTCTACTTTAATTGTCCTTTCCTCTAGTTTTTTTATAGTGTTCTTCCCATTTTTTGTTTGTCTGTTCCTCTACTTTATTTTTAGTTTCTTCTATCTAAGGCTCTAGCCTTTTCTTGATGTTACTTATAAGGTTGCTTTCTTCTTCTTCCATTCTGTGATGTTCATGTCTAGCTGTTGGAGAAGGGCTAGGTTCTGGTGATGCTGTATTGCTCTTTATTTTGTTGTATGTTTCTGCCTTGATGTCTGCCCATCTCCTCTTGTGTTCGTTCTTGGTCTTATCAGTGTACTTGGTCCAGAGAGAGCTGACAGATTTAGGGAGCCTCTCTCTGGTCCAGATGGAAGCTCTGGGCCAGATGGGAGCATTGGTCCAGATGAGAATGCTGGCCGGATAGGAGCTGGGGGGCTGGACTCTGAGTCTTGGGAAGTCCCTGGGGTCTCCTTATTTTGTCCAGATGGGAGCTCCTCTTGTCCAGATGGGAGTTCCTCTGGTCTATGGCCCAGATGGGAGTTCCAGGGCAGGATGGAAGCTGGGGGCTGGTCTCTGATTCTCAGGAAGTGGCTGGCATCTCCAGCAGATGGGTGTGGGGGCAGGGTGTGGAGACTGCAGGGTCTGAGAGCAGTTTTGGAAAAGGGGAGCCTTCCTGCAGGACCTGCAGATTGGCAGGAAACTGGGGCCAAGTTGGTCAGGTCCTCCAGGGGTGGCCTGTGTCCAGTGATGGGGCTCAGAGGCAGTTGCCTCTCTGATTATAACCCAGGCACTCACCTCTGGACCAGATGGACCAAATTTGCCTTCTCTCCCTCTGCAATTTTTCTTTGCCTTTATTCTTCTACCATGAAATTAACCAGCAAAGATACTCCCCCAGGTAGAACTCAGTCCCAGAATTTCCATCTCCCAGTGCAGTATACCAAGTAAGTTTTATCTTTAATAAGTTTACCAGTTTGTGAGATTTTTGTCACTGTTCAGCAAAACAAAGTAACATATTGGGTTTAGTTTTATATTCACTAAATCATAGGAAATTCACTACTGTTTTTGTACATGGTATAAGTGATCAATTACTGTTGAAAAAATTCCCCTTTATTTTTCAATATATATGCTAGGCAGGTGTTTTTGTATGCTGTCAATGTGTGTTGCTCTGATTTTGGTGATAAATAAAATACTTATTGACCAGTAGCCAGGCAGAAAATATAGTATAGGCGGGATAAGCATAGAGCAGAATTCTGGGAACAGGAAGGCTGAGTCATGAGTCACCAGCCAGACACAGAGGAAGCAAGACATGAAGGCAGAAATGAGAAAAGGTATCAAGCCACATGGCTAAACAAATACAAATTATGGGTTAGTTTAAATGTAAGAGCTAGTCAGTGGTAGGCCTGAACTAATGGCTGAGCAGTTTTAATAAATATAAGCCTCTGTGTGTGTACTTGGGTCCAAGTGGCTACAGGGCCACAGGAGCCAGGTAAGACCAGAAAAATTTTAACTATATGTAAATAAAGTTGTTACCATCATGGGCTCTCTATTTTATTATTTCACATTTTTATTAATCTTATAATGCATTTTAGTCACATTCACTTCTATTTCCTTTACTAACTCCCTTCTCTCCTGCTGGACTATTAGTATACTACAGGGACTAGTATCTATAGTTTGTCATCATTGATTATCTTTCTAATGTTTAATTCTATTTTTATTTAGATTTATTGGGTATACTGATTTTAGATATGTTTCTATACCAAATGTATGTCTGTTGCCCAAGGAAGTCAAAAGAACTCATTGGATCCCCTGGACTAGTGTTATGGATGATTGTACACCCTATATTGATGGTTAGAATTGAACCCAGGGTTTCTGCTTGAATAACAAATTCTCCTAATCGGTATGGCATTCATCAGAGCCAATATTTTCAATTCTTATTATAACTGTTTTGTAAGGCTTCTAACTTCATAACTTCTAGAGATATATTTAAATCAACAATTTAATTTTCATGTAAACAAGAATTTCCTTGTGGACCTTTGACACATACTTAACACACTAATTATTTAGAAACAAAATTTATATCAGTCAGCTTCTTGCTGTTTCATACAGCATTTAATGCTTTTTTTTTTTTGTTGTTGTAATACTACAACCTAATTGCATTTTACTTGAAAACTATGACAAATATTTTATAAATAGAAAAAGAAACCAAATATATAATAAAGCAAAGTAAATAGCATAAATAATTTCAATTCATTAAATAATTCAGGTAATATGATGTTACTGATAAGACCAAATGTGTGTCCTTGTGGCTTACTATATCACGTAAAAGGTAGACAATGTTTTATACACTCACCTAAAAAACATAAAATATGTAATGACTTAATATAATTACCATATTAAAATTGTGATAGTCTAATAGTATAAAATTGAACTAAATATAAATGAATATGTTCCCTAATTTCAAAAACAGTGACATTTAAATGTAAACCTGAACCTACCTTATCCCAGTTCCCATGAATTTAACTATGATTTAGAGTCAGTAATCAGGTTTGATAGGGAAGATATTAAAGGAAAACTCTAAAGTTGGTTAGATTTTATTACAATAAAGTCTAGGGAAATAAAATATTTTAATTGGGTGAGTTAATGTTCCAATGAAGGGTAGTCAAGACTGGAAAGATATAAAAACCACATTATAATTGTGATCAATAAACCAGACTAGACTTATGTTTACAGAAGCAATTACAATAGGGCAAGAATAATTCAGAAGTTACTTTAGGAAATTAACAACCTCTCTTTCTAGTCAGATGTGACTGTTAAAAGGAAAGGTGTCATCTCTTTATGTCATAAAATGAATAAAGCAGTGCAGTCAACTTTCATCTTTGTTTCCCAGTTCATCTATTGAATATGTATGAATATACTATTTAAGAAAAACATAAAATTAATACTTACAATTTCCTATGCATTTTAAAAACTGTGAGAGAAGATTCTAAGGTAATTACATATGAGATTTTATCCAAAAATTGAATATATGTTATACTGTTTAGATTATACTCCTCAAGACAGAATTCATCTCAAACCAGTGAACTGAGATAAAGTATTGGACTCAACAATCTCAGCAAATATTTTATTCAGGTTTCAGCGTGTTGCTTCTTCCATATTGTCTGAAGTAATTATCATTTCTTTTTTCTATTCTATGAGATGTTAAATCATGTAGAAATTGTATTTCATCTTTTTGTCACATTTTGTTGTTTCTGCTAGAAAAGCAGATTTTTTTCTTTGTCAAAACTTGTCTAACAGAAAATGAATTGTTAAAGTATATGCAAAAGTTAAAACTTTTGTGTTTATCTAATGGTTTTGCTACTTGATGGGAGTTCTTGATATGGTTAAGTCTGATTTACTTTTCTGAAGAGATAAAATGATGTAACTTAGAAAAACCAATTAAGAAGAATTACTCAAATGTGTATGTGAGAAATGTATCAAAATGTGATTTAAATAGTCAAAATTGATTGATTTCCCAAACAGTATCAAATCTGCAGAAAGGAAATTGTTTTTTATTAAAATGTATTAATATATCCTGGCATATAGAAGAAAGAAATTGGGTATGAGGGACTTTCCCCAGTGCTTTGAAAGGGAACTGACAGTGTCCATTGCTATCAATCAGCTGCATTACACACTGTTCACAATTTCTTATGCAAGCCTGAATGTAACAGCTGTTTTCTACCTATGGCTCCATTGAATAACAAAGATCCTAATTCATCAGGCTGATCAGAGCATGCAAATCAAAACACGTGTTTGCCCATTTGCTTAACAGTTTATGATTCATAATATAAAATAAGCATTCTGAGTTTACATGCAAAACACTGGATTGTGGTTTTAAACCAAAATGTTTTTCATCAAAGTGCAAAGCACTTATAAGAAAGTGACAATATTTTAATCATTGTTCTTCTCCTGTGCTTTAGAAATGTTCTAGGAGAAAGAGCCTCCTCTATTTACAGATCAAATATGCTATAGAAACGTATCCTGAAATTCCTAAATATGTGTGATTCTCCCCAGTTCTCAAGAAGGTAACTCCACATATACAGAGCAGGTCCCATGGAGGTTCCCTAACTGTTGGTCCAGAGACTGTGAGTTCTCATGAGCTCAGGTCAACTCTCTCTGTGAGTTCCCCGTCATAACTCCCCTGACTCATACAATCTCTCTTCCCTTTCTTCAGCAAGACTCCCAGAACTCAGCCCAGTGCCTGACTGTGGATCCTTGAATCTGCGCAGTCAGTCACTGCATGAAGGCTCTCTGATAACAATTAGGGTAGTCACCAACCTGATTACATTAGATAACCTATAGTGATATTTTATTTGTATTGAAATGTGATTTTATTTGTATGTCAATAAAGTTGCCTTGAGGTCAGAGCAAGCCAGAGCAGAAGCCGAGCAGTAGTGGGGCACGCCCTTAATCCCAGCACTTGGGAGGCAGAGCTAGGCGGATCTCTGTGTGTTCAAGGACATAGCCAGCATAGCAGACACACGCCTTTAATTTCAATACCAACCATAGAAGACCTGGAGGTCTGTACAAACAGGCAGTGATGAGGAGGTCAGGTGGCTGGGTTACAACCAATGAGGAAGGAGAACAGAAAGTCTTTAAATAGACAGGACGCATTGAAGTAGGTCTCTTGCGGAGAGGAGGAACCGCAGAAGCAGTGAAGGGTAAGGTTTTCTGCTTTGGCTCTGACCTCGTGGTTTTTAACTCTTCAACTGGCTCTGTGTTTCTTATTTAACAAGCAGGATACATCTACAATTGGCGCCCAACGTGGCAAGAATTCATTAAAAAACCGCTTGCCTTGGCAGTGGGTCGGGCTTCCCGCCTGGGCAGGCCTGCCTCCCTAGCTCCGGCTTAGCCCTGGTCTAACCCAGGCCTAGCTCAGCTTAGGACTCAGGCGCCCCAGCTGGAGTTACTTGCTTAAAAAGCCAGTGCTACAAACAACTCAGGCCTGCGGGAGCTACCGCTAAATTGCAGGAGCTACACGCAACTGCAGATAGGCTGCTTTTGGCTGAAACGCCAGCGCACGTGGTCGGTCGGAGCTTAAGGAAGCCAGAGCCCAGGCTCGACTCCGCTCAGACCGGAACATTGAAGTGGCTGGATTCAAGATTTTAGCCAGAACTTGGCTACGCTTTCTTGCTTTCTCTCTCTCTCTCTGGATTCCCACCTCGGACGCTAGGTAGCTGTTTGGAAATTCCCTCGGATTTCTACTGTTCTGCGCAGAATTGGTAAGTCATTTATATCAGATATTTTAAAGGAAACTATTTAAAAGAGATTTTTTTCCACATTAAAAAAAATGGGTTTTATGTGTACATTGGAAGAAAATTGGGCTTTGTTTGAAATTTTAGGCAGTATGGTAATGGAACAACTATATGAGAAGATTAATGTTGATCGAATTATGTACATTATTATTCTTCTTATCCTTATTTTACAATTTAAAAAGACAGTCAATTTAAGTGCCAGGATAAAAATTTTAGAAAAACTTGTTAAACCTGTTAAAATGAATTATAGAGAAATTCAGATTCAGACAGAAGAAATTAACAGTGAAGTTGTTTCAGGATTGGATTATAAGGTTACAGAAAGAAAGCCTGTTTTCACACAATCACCCTTAATTTATCCGGTAACCATACAACAGCAGCCTGGTCAAATGACTACACAAAATATTTGGACTCCAGTTGAAATGTTAGACTTACGAAGGTTTAAGGAGGCAATAGTATCTTATGGCATGCATTCTCCATATGTAAAACAAATGTTAAACTCCTGGTCGACTTATAATAGAATTATACCACAGGACTGGCGGGAGCTGGCACAGGCGGTTCTAGAACCCGGACAGCAGCTCCAGTGGCAAATGTGGTTCAAACAGGAAGCTAAAACCATAGCAAAACAATGTAGTGATAGAGGTATACAAATCTTCCAGGATCAGCTTGTTGGAGAAGGCCAATATGCTGCAGTACAAACACAATGTTTATATGATATGCAAACTCTAATTCTATGTCGAATGGCAGCCATGAATGCATGGGACAGAGTTGAGGAACCAGGGAAGAAAACTGAGTCATTTACAAAGGTTATACAGGGCCCAAAAGAATCTTTCACAGATTTCTTACAAAGATTGACTTCAGCAGTAAAGAGAATGGTCCCAAATTCAGAAGCTAGCCAGATAATAATTGAATCTTTGGCTTTTGAGAATGCAAATGAAGCATGCAAGAGAATAATCAGGCCGTTAAAGGCGAGATCTGCACCCTTGGAAGATTGGATTAGAGACACGGTTAATGTTGAGGCTCATGATCATGATAATATGTGGGTAGGAGAAGCAATTTCAAGAGGTTTGAGGAATGTTAGATGTTTTGGATGTGGGAAGCAAGGACATTTGAAAAGGGACTGTAAACAGGGCACTTCTAGAAACAATGTTTCTTCAAGGAACAATGGCAACAGAATGCCCCTTCCTTCAGGAGTATGTAGAAGGTGTGGTAAGGGAAGACATTGGACCAATGAATGTAGATCAACAAGGGACAGACAAGGTAATACTTTGCCTCAGTCTTTGGGAAACTCCCAGAGGGGCCTCAGGCAGGCCCCTACAGTGAATCCAGTTCAGACTTTTCCTGCAATCGTAGAGGAGACCCCTACTCAGAGCAGTTAAATGACCAAATGCCTATTGGAATAAACCAGGCTACTCAGAGTAATGGAACAACTGAGACAGAGAGAACAGAAAATTCAGGAGAGACCATAAAGAAAATTTTTTGGCAAACTTCTATAAATGAACAAAGACCACAATTAACAATAAAAATAAATGGTGTTTTGTTGTCTGGTCTGGTAGACACAGGTGCTGATGTTACCATAATTGCACCAGAATTTTGGCATCCATCTTGGCCTCTTCAGGAGGTAAATGTTCAACTGTTAGGAATTGGAACATTATCTCAAGTTAAACAGAGTGCAAGATGGCTCGAATGTATAGGCCCAGAAGGACAGAGAGGCAGATTAAAACCATATGTGGCTAACATAGCCATGAACCTGTGGGGTCGAGACCTGTTACAACAATGGAATACTCAGATTAACATCCCTCCAACCTCAGAAATAAATAATAAACTAGCACATGTTTCTGAGAGAAATATTAGAAGGTATTATTCTAATGAGTGGTCACCAGCCATCCATATTATACAAGAACAGGGCAGAAAAACTGATGATCTTCCAAAGGCACCAACAGCTCTACCTTTAAAATGGTTAACAGACAAGCCTGTATGGGTTCATCAATGGCCTTTAACAACAGAGAAACTCCAGGCTTTAGAAGAGCTGGTAGAAGAACAGTTAAATGCTCAGCATATTGAAGAATCTACTAGCCCATGGAATTCTCCTGTATTTGTTATTAAAAAGAAATCTGGTAAATGGAGAATGGTAACAGACCTTAGAGCAATTAACAAAGTAATTCAGCCAATGGGCTCTCTACAATCTGGAATTCCTTTGCCTACTCTGTTACCTAAAGGATGGCCTCTCATAGTTATTGATTTAAAAGACTGTTTCTTTTCAATACCCCTACAAGAAAAAGACAGAGAAAGATTTGCTTTCACGGTGCCTACTTACAATAATTCTCAACCGGTTAGAAGATTTCAATGGAGAGTCCTCCCACAGGGAATGTTGAATAGTCCAACCCTGTGCCAATATTTTGTACAACAGCCCTTGGAAGTGATACGTAAAAAATTTCCTAAATCTATAATTTATCATTATATGGATGATATTTTACTAGCTGACTCAAGTGCAGATACTTTAGAAAGAATGTTTGAAGAAGTAAAGAAAATATTGCCTGGCTGGGGATTACAAATTGCTCCTGAAAAGATACAAAGAGGAGATTCTATTAATTATTTAGGATATAAAATAGAGCTACAAAAAATTAGACCTCAAAAGGTACAAATTAGGAGAGATCGCCTACAGACTCTTAATGACTTTCAAAGATTATTTGGGGACATTTCTCATCTACGAACTATTGTTGGGGTAAAAAATGATGAACTGAATAATTTGTTCAAAACCTTAGAAGGTGACAAGGACTTAAATAGTCCAAGAGAATTATCACCTGAAGCTGAGAAAGAATTGGCCTTGGTAGAAAAAAAAGTACATGAAGGACATGTAGATCGTATTGATCCAAAGCTGGATTGCATTTTGGTTATTTTACCTTCTAGGCATTCTCCTACAGGAATATTAATGCAGAGAGAAGATATTATATTGGAATGGATATTTTTACCAAATAAACCAAATAAAAAATTAAAAACTTATGTGGAAAAAATCTCTGACTTAATTTTGAAAGGAAAATTGAGACTTCGTCAATTAGCAGGAATAGACCCAGCAGAAATTGTTGTACCTTTAACTAAAGAGGACATTGAAAAATTATGGACAGAAAGTGAACCTTGGCAAAGAGCTTGCAGTAATTTTTTGGGAGAAATTAACAGCAAATATCCTAAAAGCAATAGAATTGATCTTATAAAGAGAGCTGATTGGATCTTGCCTCGAATTGTACGTGAAAAACCCATATCTGGAGTTCGGACATTTTATACAGATGCCAACAAGCAAGGAAAGGCAGGTTACAAATCAGAAAATTTAAGTAAAGTGGTTCAAAGTCCTTATAATTCAGTTCAAAAATCAGAATTGTATGCTATTCTGTTGGTATTAATGGATTTTTCAGAACCTCTCAATATAGTTACTGACTCTCAGTATGCTGAAAGAGTGGTATTACATATTGAGACTGCAGAATTTATCCCTGATGCTTCAGAATTAACTTCACTATTTATTCAATTACAAGATACAATCAGGGAAAGGAGTCATCCTTTATATATAACTCACATCCGATCCCATACTGGTCTGCCAGGCCCTCTAGCACAAGGTAATGATGAGATTGATAAATTATTGATAGGAAATGTGCTGGAGGCCTCAGAATTTCATAAGAAACATCATGTCAATAGTAAAGGTTTAAAAAAGGATTTTTCCATAACCTGGCAACAAGCCAAGGAAATTGTAAAGAAATGTCCTACTTGTTCCTTCTACAATCAGACACCATTACCAGCAGGATGTAACCCAAAGGGTACTCAGAGGAATGAAATCTGGCAGATGGATGTGTTTCACTTTGCAGAATTTGGAAAATTGAAATATGTACACCATACTATTGATACTTATTCAGGATTTCAATGGGCAACTGCTTTGAGTTCTGAAAAAGCTGATTCTGTAATCACTCATTTGCTAGAAGTTATGGCCATCATGGGTATACCTGCACAAATTAAAACTGACAATGCTCCAGCATATGTCTCTATTAAAATGAAACAGTTTTTTGCTTATTATAATATAAAGCATATTACAGGTATACCACATAATCCTACAGGCCAAGCAGTTATAGAAAGATCCAACAGAACTCTAAAGGACATGATAAATAAACAAAAAGGGGTAACAAAAACCCCCAGAAATAGACTGCACAATGCTCTATTAACTTTGAATTTTCTCAATGCTAATGAGAAAGGAACAACAGCTGCAGAGAGACATTGGTTAATAGAAAAAACAACAGAATTAAATCAGCCTATATACTTCAAGGATGTGCTGACCTCAGAATGGAAACCAGGGCATGTGTTACGTTGGGGACAAGGTTTTGCTTTTGTTTCTGCAGGAGAAGATAAGCTGTGGGTACCATCAAAACTGATAAAGGTTCGATTTGAACAAGAGAGACCTCTTAATTAGAAGAGGTGATAGTTCATCAACCAACATGACCATCCAGGTTAAACTCACTTATAACATTAATACATGCCTTTTCATTTAATGAGATGTAACTTTCCAAAAGGGGACCTCCCCAAAATTAGTCTTGGGGAAGGGTTTTTGTTTTTGTCTTTTAGGAGAATGAAGGCTAAGGAATCTGAAGAACACTGGACAAATGAGACAACTGAAGAAAAAGGACAAATCATCTGTCCCAGGAAAAAGAGTAAAATGGCCTATTGGTATATCATCTACAAAATTTCATAAATCTTTCTAAATGTTTGTTTCTGCTCTTCTCTAAAAAATTAATACTCTTAGTCTTCTTGTAGTCCCAGTTCAATTAAAGCTCCAAGCTGATTTTGGAGTTGGAGAATGGCTCTCTCCTCCTTTAAACTCAAGCATGTTGTTAAAAAGAAAATGAAAACTTCCTGTATCATACCAGAAGAAAGAGCCATCTTCTGACATGGGACAGGAGAAAAACCAAATTAATTAAGGGACTATTCTATTACTAATCTCAATTCTTTGACTCTATTCTGATTCTTTAAACTTTTCTTAAAGTATGAATTTTATATCAGAATTCACAATATATATATATATATATATATATATATATATATATATATTTAAACTTTGTTGAGATAATAATGGTCATATGAGTACTAATTAATTTAGAGAAAAGGCTTCGATTAGCTGCCTATACATGTCTTTGTGTTCGAGTCTCTTTTCAGTTTTCTGCAGGAAATCACGGCCAGGCCTAACATCAAATGAAATCTCCAGGAAGAAGATGGGGCCCCACAACGACAATTCCACGTGGAAAATAATATCACTAAGCTGACAAACATCATCTACAGATCAGCTTTGGACTACAAAGTGCTTAGAGCAATTCTGAGATGGCTAGCTGAGATGATCCAGTTTCAAAGACTGCTTGAATAAGGACTTGAGATAAACCCTGAACTTTGGCATTATGGATAACAAAGAATATAGTTATCTTTCCTAGAATTTGTCAATTAACCCAAAATTTTTCTTTTCAGAATAAAGATAACTTCGCCCATACCCAGCAGGAAGCAATTTTAAGAATTCGACGCCCACATTCCCAAAGGGGTGGTGTGGGGTGGGTGGTTTTTTGGTCTTTTTATGGGTATTGGGTCTGGGATAGTTTTCATTGTTTAGGAGGGTTGGTTACAAGTTGTTGTTAAGGGTTAGGTAAAGGGCTAGGCAAAAGGTGCTTGTTAAAAAAAAAAAAAAGACAATTACTAGTTTTAAATATTTTACATTCAATTGGATTGTTTTATATTGTATACAAATTATTATTATTGAGATTGAGATTGTTAGAATATACCATATACGTATTTCTAATCTTGTTCGAGATATTGTATTTATACCATTCATTTAACAATGTAATTGTAATTTGCTAATCCTTGAATGTTAGTATTACCAACTATTAGGATATATAGAAATGAAAATTAGTGGTTAGACATTACAATTGAACTTGTAGTCATATTAGGTGTGTTGTCAAGATCAAACAGATATATTTTAGATAGACAGGTCATCTTCAAACCCTTCAGAGATCTACAGAATATGGCATTTAAAATGTTTTAATAACTTAAGAATTTTTCTTTTTTGCTATGACTATGAGACATGATGGCTCCTGGCAGTACCAATCTACTTCAGAGAAAATATGGGCATTGAAGAAACTGCATATGGAACTAACTTTCATTGTTGCAAAAGTCAGCCACTGGACAACAAAGTATCCTTGAATCAACTGCTGACAAACAGGACAGACAGGACATGAAACCAAGGACTACCAATTCTTGCCAAAACAAGTGTGGTTGTGGGTTTAACAAAAGGCATCTTCTGAAGCCAGGACAATATGACACCATCCCTGAAGTGAGTGACCTTTGCAATCTGTAAAAGGTACCATGTCCTTTTCTTTGAAGGCAGCTGAACAGGGAGTGGGCCAATGGCTTCTGATGTGCAATGGAACAGCAGATGAAACAGTTATTCTTGAGGAATAACTAAGCTCACCTCTCTCAATAGTAGAATGGTGTTTAATAGAGAGATGTGGAGAAGAACAGGATGCCAAGATGAAGCCACATATACACAGCCAAGAAAAATGGACAGCTGAATTGAAAAGACATCAATAATTTCCAGAATTTAAAATCCTGAATCATGACATGACACTAATGGAATTCAGGTGTTTCTGGTACATGGACTGCTCTCACCAAATGTGAGGTCAAACTGTTGACCTTGTATACATCTTAGTTCACAAAAGAGTCTGTCAGATACGCTAAGCCTGTAGGCTGAAGATGATGCCCCAACACTGTGAAGAAACCTCAGGTGACTGTCCAGGCAGCTGGCTGTTTCTGTCAACTCACATTTTTTTTTTTGATGCTGCTTGCATGCACTTCTTGTTTTTATTTTTTATTAGGTAGTATTATTTCCTTCTTGGGTCTCTGAGGGAGTTGAAGATCAGTTAGTTATAGTTATAATTATCTTTGTTAAGGATTTCAGAAAAACTCACTAAGAGCTGTAAGTGTATAAATTTGAAAGACGTTATAAGACAGTTCCGTTAGCTATATAAGTTAGGATAAAAAGTGAATCAGGTACATTCTGGACTTACCAAAATAGGATAGATAATGGAATTATTTTCTCTGAATTTGTCAATTACAAATGGACTAGACATTGTTTAGGTATTTATTGTTTGTATATATGGTATATATAGTTATTGTACTTTTGTATATAGTTTTTCTTATATTAGTTATAACTTTTTCCTTTTTTTCTTTTTATTAAAATAGAAAAGGGGAAATATAGTGATATTTTATTTGTATTGAAATGTGATTTTATTTGTATGTCAATAAAATTGCCTTGAGGTCAGAGCAAGCCAGAGCAGAAGCCGAGCAGTAGTGGGGCACGCCCTTAATCCCAGCACTTGGGAGGCAGAGCTAGGCGGATCTCTGTGTGTTCAAGGACATAGCCAGCATAGCAGACACACGCCTTTAATTTCAATACCAACCATAGAAGACCTGGAGGTCTGTACAAACAGGCAGTGATGAGGAGGTCAGGTGGCTGGGTTACAACCAATGAGGGAGGAGAACAGAAAGTCTTTAAATAGACAGGACGCATTGAAGTAGGTCTCTTGCGGAGAGGAGGAACCGCAGAAGCAGTGAAGGGTAAGGTTTTCTG
Source organism: Onychomys torridus (assembly GCF_903995425.1). Taxonomy (NCBI): domain Eukaryota; kingdom Metazoa; phylum Chordata; class Mammalia; order Rodentia; family Cricetidae; genus Onychomys; species Onychomys torridus. Next base: position 98,509,656 of record NC_050451.1, read on the forward strand.
CTTTGGCTCTGACCTCGTGGTTTTTAACTCTTCAACTGGCTCTGTGTTTCTTATTTAACAAGCAGGATACATCTACAATAACCAGTTCAGGCATCCTCTCCATTCTTTCTAGGAGTCTTAGCTAGGGTTATCCTCGTGGACTCCTGGGGGTTTCCTTGGTGCCAAGTTTCTCTCTAACCCCAAAATGGCCCTGACCTCGGCCCTCTGCATGAGTGTGACAGTTGCGTAGCTTAGTCTCTTTGAAAGGCTCCTAGCAGTGAGATCAGGACCTGTATAAGACATGGACCCTAAGAGAAATCCTACTGCTACTACTCTGTTAAAGGAAAACAACAATAAAATTACTCATGACACCTTGTTATCAGAGCATCACTGAACCCTCATCAGAGAAGCCTATTCTTACAGTAATGACATTAACATAGAAAATCCACAATTGGATGATAGTGCAAATATTGGGAGACATTGGAGCACTCAGCTTATTTCTATGTACATATGTGTCTCTGTGTGTTTGTGTACATGTCTATACTCATACAATCCAGAAGAGGTTGTTTCATACCCTGGTTCTGGAGATATAGGTGTTTTTGAGCTGCTTGGATGGAGTGATAGCAACCAATGATGACCTCCATTAGATCAGCAAGCATTCCTAACACAGAGGCCATTCATGTACTCTCTAATGAAATCATTTGAACGTTATGCACTTAAATGATAAAGCATTAATTTAGTGTTGGGGAGATAACTCTGTTGGTAATAACACTTGCTCTGCAAGAATGAACAGTTGATTTTGAATGCCCCTCAGGTATTAAAACAAATCAGGTATGTCTCTGTGTTCCTGGAAATCCAGGGTCTTTGGGAGACCGAAAATGCAGGTCACATGTACACGAAAACTTTGTTCATCCAATGTATCCAAAAAACAAAACAAAAAAATCAATAGCAACAAAAAAACAAAAGAAAACAAACAAATAAATAAAAAACACACAATGACAAGTACATGAACTCAAGGCAGTAAGACACTGAGTAATAGATGGAGAAGCCCAACAGCCTGTTCTGGACTTGACATTTGCATCATGCCCACACATTCATTTGTTTGAATCACATCACTATACCACACTCCAAATGCACACTGGAAACACACCCAAAGTTTTATTTAATTACAAGTTTAAATAGTTCCTTCATTTTCCCAGAAGTGAAATAATTTTAATTGTAGAAAAACTTGATTCTTAAAATGAAGTATAATCTCTTAGAAAATCATCTGCAAACCATATATTTGTTTTAATGTTTCTGCATTAATCCATTAATTATTGTCGTCACAAAAAGTCATTCTCATTATGATACCTGTCTTCAAAAATAAAAAAAAAAAGTCATTAACATCTTGTTGTTTGACAATGTTAAGGAAACAAATACAAAACATGAACAACTGATATTTATTGTACTCTGAAACATCTAAGTTGTTTTGAAGCAGTTTACTTCATTGGTTGAATCTCTTGTAAAATCTGTATATCTATTTTTAAAAAGGTTTTAGAAATATATAATGAAAGTGAAAAACATTTGAAATTTTCATATCCCAAGATGAGCTAAAGAAACAGAATAAATGAATTAATGAAAAAAGTCAACGAAGTTTAGATTTGAGACATTCTCTTATATATCAGAGTAGTCAGATTCATTTTGTCATATGTTTTCAACAACTACTATGGAAGAGAAAACATTCTAATCCATTTCAGACATGCTCACTTTCATTCCAATCTTTAAGTATCCCTGAGTTCTTATTCTCTTGACCGCCTTGTTAACTGTGAGCAGACAGGTCTATGTTCTGTATGAATTTATCTCTATTTTCTATACTGTGTAGATGAATAAAAATATTTAGTTTAGTGAAAAGGAAAACATACAGTAAACGTATTATTGATGGTCTTGTATTTTTTAAGCCTTAGATCATCTATTCTATTTTATATGTTTAATACATTTATTTATTTGTATATTTATGTTTGTATGTGTGTGCATGTGGTATAAATATACATGTGTGTAGAAGTCAGAGAACAAGTCTCAGAAGTCTGCTCTCTCCGTTTTTATGCAAGAACAGGATAAAACTCAGTAGATGAGGTCCCCATTCACTTTTTGTAAAGTAATGCTTTCATTAATTCTTTGATAATTGTAGCACAAATTGTTAGAAGTTCTTATTAATAAAACAAACCCAGGAGCCAGGTATTGGGGCTAATTCTCAAAGATCAGAGAGTCATAACCAGTCACAGCTAACCTCACCTTGCCAATTTCTCAGATGATCCTGTTTCCTCAGACTGGAAGCCTCTGAGTCCTCATTTGATTAGATCTCATCGGAACTGTTGCTCAAAAGCCTGAAAGCTTAACCAGGCTCTAGTTCCTGGTCCTCATGCCGTATATACCTTTCTGCTTCCTGCCATCACTCCCTGGGATTAAAGGTGTTTGTCACCATGCCTGATTGTTTCCAGTGTGGCTTTGAACTCACAGAGATCTGGATGGATCTCTGCCTCTAGAATGCTAGGATTAAGGGTGTGTGTGCCACCATTTTCTGTGATCTATGTCTATCTAGTGGTTGTTCTGTCCTCTGACTCCAGATAAGTATATTAGGATACACAATATATCAGGGGTCAGAATATATCACCATAGATAATATCACAGAATATATTTTGATCACTACCTTCCAATTCTTGCCAGTTATATCCACACATATCTACTTGTCTTCTCTCTTTCTAATTAATTAGTAAATTTTAAAATGTATTTTTCCTTTTTTTGGGGGGTTGAGGATAGAACCTGGAGACTTGCACTTGCCAGGCAAGTGCTCTTCCACTGAGCTAAGTCCCCAACCCTTAAAATGTATTTTTAATTGAAACAGAAATAGATGATTTTCATACTTCTTCTTTACTTCTTCCTTCTTCCCAATCTATTACTTCAAAGCTACGCAACTTTCAACCATTGCCATTCACTCCCTACTCTGTTGATACCTACTTTTTGTTTGTCATTGTGATGTGTATATACACATATACATGTGGATATATATGCACAAGTATATAGTTTCATGTGTGCTACACACACACACACACACACACATGTATACACGCACAGGCACACATACACAGACATATGTGTGTATGTGTGTGTGTGTATGTATATATAAAGCCTGTTGAGTTCACTTTTGTTGCCTTTGTGTATGTGGCCTTAGGGATGACCATTTTGTACTGGACAATCAATAAAGAGTCTCATCCCTAGAAGAAGGTAATTCTTTTCTCAGCAGTCATTATTTGCCAATAGCTCTTTGTCAGGAATGGAGAAAAACCCGATACAATCCCATTGAAATCCCGTTTCTTTCTAATGCAGTGCTCAAAGATAGCTGAAAAAATTAGGCAAGAGAAAGACATTGATGGAATATAAATAAGACAGGAAGTCAAATTAGTCCTACCTGCAGATGACGTGTTATTGTACATAAGAAATCCCCCAAATATCAGAAAATGCTAAAAATCAACAATTTACTCAAAGTGTGAGGGTACACAATCAACTTTCAAAAGCAGAAGCCTTTCTATAGACCCACAACAAACACACTAAAAAAGAGATAATGGACACATTCCCCCTTCAAATAGCATCAATGACAATAAAATATTTTCAAATAAACCTAAACAAGGTGGTGAAAGACTTCTAGAACAAGAATAAGAATAACAACAAAAACAACAACAAACCCTCAAACTATCTGAAGGGAATGGGAATGATGGAAGAAAACTGAGACTTCTCATCTTCATGAATTAGTATGATTAATATTATGAAAAATGACTGATTCACCAAAAGCAACTTTTAGATTCAATAAATTCTCAGTCAAAATACCCATAATATTCTTTAAGGAATTAAAAAATTCTAAAATTAAAATTGAACAAGAAAATCCATGAATAGTCAGCAATCTCTTAAAGCCCAGCAAAAATCATCGAGTTCAATGCATAGGGCATGTGTTGTAGAATACTTGACCTAAGAGAGGTAACATCCTTAAAGAGAATTGTTTCTCCGTCACTCAAGCAACCAAATATCAATAGCTCCTCTCTTAGGGGAAAAACTTAGTGCCAATCTCCCAGGATCCATACCAGTATTCTATACTGACTTGAGGTTACATACGTCTTCTACATGCAGTCACAATCATTGTTAGTCCATATTTGCAATTGCCAAGTCTTGAGGTCAAAACCACTAGTGGATGTAATGAAAATCCAAATAGAATAGATAATCTGAGGCTTAAATAATAAGAACACATCCAAAATATATTGTTTCTTTTCCCTTTTTACCCCAATCTACTGAAAACTATTAGGTTCAGTCTGGGGAAAGACAAGTGCATTGCTGATTGTTAAGAAAATTTCCAAATAATATCTAATTATAATATCCTTACAGCTCATTGTGATGATACTGAGGTCATTCCATGTTGGTATGAGAACAGAATGCCATGTATGGAGGCTGTCTTCCTCCAATATAGGCCAAATTCATCAAAGGAAGAAAAAAGGCAAGGCAAATGTTCCCCATTTTTTCATAATGATTACTATCTAGGGGTGTGATGCACTTAGCAGTGAGCACCACATTCTGTTATTGCCTGCATGGTCAGTTATTTTGAAGAAATGAAAGAAATACTTTTTAATATGTTGATATTGAGTAGAAAATTATTTTGCTCCTGATTGATTTTACACAATTATTAAGAAAAATATCTATTTATTAGTCTTAATTTTATCACTACTCACCAATTTATTTTTACCACTCACAATATGCCTCTTTCTATTGTGATGACAGTCTCTTCACATTTAAGATTTTAGTGTAGTCAGTGGAAAGAGATAAGTAAAGCTACTTACATTTTTAATCATATATTTTTTAGTACTAACTGCAAAGTAGTTAAAAAAGAAACATGATAACTTGTTTTTATTTTATTTTTATAGTGCTATCAAATGGTGTGAGATTTATATCTTCTGAAGACTACATTTTATTTAGTTTGAACCCTTTTGAAAAATCTGTATTTTTCAATAGATGATTTTATTAATATATAAGGTATCTAATCATTGCCTTTTGATCCCATAGTTTCAAATGTTCCTTGTGTATATATTTGTTCCTTTTAAATAAGATTAAAAAAATCTAGGGAGTGTTGAAGAAAATATTGATATTGAATATACAATCAGTAGAGAAATATTAACATTAGTATTTCAAAAATATAAAATATATTTGAAAATATTATTAAAACTGTTAGTTGGAATTCCAAATTAATTTTTGTGCAATGAGCTTCTCACAGAATAAATGCCAGTCCTTATACTCTGTACCTTCCCAGATAATATTCTGCTTTTATAACCTTAGTGCATTCTTTTAAATCTCATGTATTTATAGACTTCTATTAATATAATTGAGAAAGGCCATTATTCTTCCTACTATACTTCTACAGGCTAATATAATATGTGCACTAGTTGTATGAAAAAGTAAACATGGCTGCTCTTTGGAGCAAAAGGGACAACTACTACTTTCATTCTGGAGATATGTACTGCATTGTTAATTGTTAAGGAAATGCCTCAATAACATCTAATGATGAAGTAATCTCAGCTCCTTCCAATAATGTTCTTTCTTGGTGCTCTTTAAACAAACTTGCATTTATGTCGAGGCTGTTTCTTTCTAACGCAGACTTATCTCAGAGAGCAAAGGAGGAAGAGACTAATAATAGTCTTCATTAACTTCTCACTCATTCACTTATGACAAGTACATTTATCAGACTGCTATTTTAGCTTGTATCTGAGTTCTATCATATCTTACACAAAAGTCTAATTATGGAAAATGTAGAGATATAAGCCATGAAAAATGCAACACAATTTTTGTCATAACCAAATAGAGGAAGCACTGAAAAGTCATGAAGTTATTATTAATTTTCTTGGTTTTTAAGAGTTGAAGAATGTTACAAGAGTCTTGAGGTAAAATCTTATGTTACACTGAGGGCATGCTGTAGTATTTATTTATTCATTTATAGTAAAACAATCACTAGTATTGTGAGAAGAAGGTCAATATATAAAATACTGACTTAATATATTATAAAGCAATGAGTCAGATAGTTCAGTTGTGATGGGTAATCTTGTGACAACTTTTGCAAAAAAATGAACATGCTATGGTTATCTGATTGTTGTAGGAGGCCTTCTGCAGATGTTTATAGGGGACTGAGTTGCCCAGTTACCAACTTAATGGCTGGGGACCCTCATAGTGCCAAGCAGGCAAACACATTCATTTGCTGTTTTCACTCCTGGGTCAGGGACATTTTTTTTTTAATTCCCTTGAATGTCACAACTAAAGCTCTCCAACTTTTGCTCTCTGTGAGGTAGACTATTGACATTTTTACAATGCGGTTACCAGGTTTTTCACTGCCTGTGAACTGAAACCTTTGTCCTTGGCACTGTTAGCTTTCCCAGGTGCCATGTTTTGCTATTGAGTGATGCACACTGCTACCATCCTAAGTTATCAGCCTATTTAGTACGTTCTAGATTTCTTAACTTCATTGGTCATTTCTCCTCATAAATTACATTTCATTGTCTGTCCATAATTCATCATCTCTGTCTGTCTGTCTATCTATGAATGTATCTATCATCTATCTATCTATCTATCTATCTATCTATCTATCTATCTATCTATCTAGCATATATCTGTTTACCTTCATCACCTTCATCAATATTAAATCTCAATCCATTCATTCATCCAACCTGTTTTGTTTTGTCTAAGAAAAATTCTGGCCAATGAAATATGAAGACCAAAGATGGAAACAAAAGAGGCATTTGGTGACTGCATTTTTGGATGTGATATTAAGTAATTTGTATTTATATTGAGAATGAGAAAACAAAGTTGGTATGCTTGAGTATAAAAATCCTATGCAGGAGCTAGAGAGATACCATGGTAAGTGAGACCACTTGTTGCTCTTGCAGAGGATATGAATTTAGTCTCTGGAACTTTTTACTCTGGAAGATTCATACCTATGGATAGCATCAGTTCAGATGGATGAGATATGTAGAGTGAATGGAGCTAATGCACATACATAGTAAATACCTCCTACAATAGAAACTTTTAAATGTTTATTAAAAGTCATTGATGTACCAAATTCAGGTAAGTTGTAAAAGTGAGGCATTTCATTGATAAGGTCTAGAGATGGCATTGAATCAAATGGTTAGTCAATGTCAGTGAGGAGGAAAAGAAAAACAGAAAAATCCAAGACTCTCCAGCAGATTCAAGTTAATAAAAGTTTCTAGGTATCATTCACTTTCCCACAAAAAACAACAAATCAGAGGCTGTTCTTTCAACAGAGAAATTTTAGGTCTTTGTGTATGTTTGCAAAATTAACAAAGAGCTGACAATTCAATATGAGTGAATGATGAAAGAAATTTTAGACAAAATGTTTTTGTTTCATATTTTAATATTTTCATCTAGTTTCATTTATATACACATTCATCTACTTGTTTCATAAACTTTGTGGTATAAAATATAAAATTGCAAATGCTTACCTTTGTTATATTTCTTTTTTCTTTAAAAGTTTGTTTTTGTTTTTACATACCAACCACAGTTCCGCTCTCTTCCCTCCTCTCCCTCCCTCCCATCCCACTCCCTGTCTGCTGCTCAGAGAGTGTGAGACCTCCCATGAAGAGTTAAACAAGTCTGGCATATCAAGTTGAGGCAGAATCAAGCCCTTTCCCCCTGCATCAAGGCTGAGCAAGTCCATTCCCACCACTGGGAATGAGCTGTTTATTTACTAATAGGCTTTGTTATTATGGAGCAGTTTTTTACTTATATCACAATTGAGATGAATTTTCCTAGTGTCTTCTTTTTCACATACTAGTGTAAGCTTTCCCATTTATGAACATCTATAAGAATAGAACTTTAATTTTTGAGAAATTCTTATAGTAGTGCATGATTTACATCATTTCTACTCTACCCTCTCCTCCCACTAACTCTTCCTAAATACCCTTGTCAATTTCAAGTTCATGACCTTTTAGTCTATAATTATTATTGTTATACACATATTTATAGATAATTACATTATATTCCACTTGGAATTACTACATTATACTACTTCAGATTTGTCATTGTATGTTACTCTTCCACTGAACATCACAGAAGAGGGACAGCAAGGTTGGAAAAGCTAGAAGCATATCTTTTAGAAGGCAGTGTCTTCTTTAAATGACATGGAATCTGCATGAATAAATCCTAACAATTTATTTTCCTATATAAATTTTGCAGAATGACAACACCGATTTATAGGGAAATGTGTTCTGGGGAAAATTGCAGAAGCCCCTAGGTGAAGAGCAGCAGGCAAGGAAGTGTTGTTGAGAGAGGAAGAATCAGTCTTCTCCAAGCAAATACATTTATTTCTAAGAAAACATTCAAAATCAAAGATCTATATTACATTTCAATAATTGATTTTTTACTATTATTATTTATGATAAATATTTGTGTTAATTTTAGTAAGACATAAATTATCCTAAAGCATGGGATTCTATTACTCAAATGTGAAGTTATACCTAGCTATCTATTTCATCCTTACAAAAGAAACAGTTCCTCAGATAGCAGTGGCCCATGTCTTTAATCTCAGCACACTGGAAGCAGAAGCAAGAGGATCTTTGTGATTTACAGGCCAATTTGGCCCACAGTGCTAGTTCCAGGACAGTCAGGACTACACAGATAAACCCTGCCTCAAAACAACAACAAAAAAAATAAATAAAAAAAAATAAAGGAAGGAATAAATAGCTAACAGATAATGAAGATCCTAATATCAAAGCTGAAATTAAGATGTCAATGATCAACCTTTGTTCCATTGCCTGAATTACAATGCTCTTATTAAAATCAACATGGTTTCTATGGCAATATTAAAGGACTTTCAGTAATAAGTAAATAAGTCAGAAAAAATATAAAAAATAAGAAATTTGGTTTTAGTTTTCCAGTTATTGTAATAAACTTAATGTATTTATTAATATGCATATATCATTAATAATGGTGCTTTCATGTGTTGATGTGATTTCTTAGAAGATCAATTCGAACATCAAGAGTCTGTAACAACAGAAGCATAATAACTACTAAAAAATGGCCTTGAAAATGCAAAGCCTGGTTTATCAGAAAACATAATCTTTCTCTTAAATATGTATGAAGTTGTAAGCAGACAATTTTCTATAATTTATCTCCCAACAGCATGCTATCATTATGTCTTCCTGGATGAAGAGATCAGAATGAATTATGTAAATTCTTGATTGTGTTATCAAGCACTCTTTTGCCTTGGCAATCACTCCTTGATTTTTTGCAAGTTGAAAGTAATGATTTCCAGAATGATCATGACATGTTTGTAATTTGTAATCTACTCAAGGATATCAATACAAAGATTGTTTTACCCTATTAAGGAGTATCCTCCAAATGCATAGGTGGAAACACTATCTTGAAAAGTAGAATTAATTATTGTGTTTTATATAAATGGCTGTTCAAAGAATGAATAATCTTCATTAATTTTCTTCCTTTGTTTTGAGACATGGTCTAGCTATGTAACCTTGGCTTTCCTGTATTATTCTTTGTATCCAGAGATTAATTACAAACTCAAAATTCTCCTGTCTCAGCCCTAATGAGGTCTAGGATTAGAAGTATGCATCATTAAGACTGTCCGTAGAAAAATCATTGGTAAAAACAAATATTTGTAAAAGTTGGCTAAAATAACATTTTAGACATAATAATATATTAAATGATATTGATAATATTGCTTACAATCTATTGTAGTATTTATGTACCATGAAGTCATAAAATCTGTTTAATTCCATATAATAAATACTAATGTACATGCTGTAACTTCTAACTGAATACTTTAACTAAAGCAACTTCTAAAATTTTCAAATTACCTGACTGTAAGTCAGTTTTTCTTATTCCTGCTAAAAGCAGATATGAATTACTTCCTGTACAAATGTCAATAGTAGATGAATGATAGATTCTTTTAATGTGTAAATATTTATAGTTTTCTTAGAAATTACATTTCTAATTACAGATAAAACTTACATTATTTTTAGTTCTTTATTGCACATCTACCAATTAATATGTAGATAAACATTAATTTAAATATAACAAGAGTCCTATATTTCTTATAGGAATTATGTTAAAGAAATTATATTAAGGAATTAAGCTATAATTATTATTAAACTCAGATATTCTAGGGAATATTTTAATATAAAGAGGATTTAAAATGGAATATTGAAAAACAAACTAAGTGAAATGTAGATTTGTAACTGATATTCTTGATTTGTTTTAGAATATATTGCTATTTAAAATAAATTAGTAATATTTTAAAATAGTAATGAAGGTTTAGTTCTTTATAATTTATGAGTTTTAGAACTACAAATAAAAAAGAAAAACTAACAAAAATTCTCAAAGTTTAAACTTGTTGGACAATAGATTCAGAAAAGCTTTATTTTTTATTCCTTCAGTCTTCAACATTGTTAGATAAACTTTCAATTTAAAATATCACATTATTTGTATATTGTGAATAACTGTGAAAATGAATGTAATATAGAAAAAATTCAGAGATAGACAAACACTGAGAAATCCCTGTCACCTTATACCTAGAGGTGGAAACAAAGTCTTTTGGGGAAATAAATCGAGAGTAAACAATGACAGAAACATGAAATCAGACAATAATTAATAATAATTAAGTAAGACAAATAACAGTAGGGTAAATATGACTAAATGAACAAGGAATAAAAAATTATTGGCCATATATTTTTTTTATTCTCAAAATTTCTGGTAGCCTTTCTTCTATTCAGTTGAAAGCTTTTCTTTAGAAAGAGAACCTTTAACTTATATGTTTATAAATGACTCAAACTAGTTATAATGCTTGCACTGGTAAAACTACATTAGAAATAATAAGAGTCAACACTACTGGATTCTCCCTTAATCTTAGAGGAAATGCATTTGGTATTTCAGCATTAATTGTGATACTGTTGAAGCTATTAACAGAATCTTTTATATGATTGGCTTTTCCCTTTTATTATAAGTGTGGTTTTTTTTTTGTTGTTGTTTTTGGTTTCTTTTTTGTTTGTTTGTTTTTTGCTGGAGCTGAGGATTGTACCCAGGGCCTTGCACTTGCTAGGCAAGCGCTCTACTACTGAGCTAAATCCCCAACCCCTATAAGTGGTTTTTAAAAATACATATTTTTGATAATTGCATACAATGAATTTTGATCATGTTTACTTCTTCCATAGTTCTCAAAGATCTAATTTCTTCCCTTCCAAACCAAATGTATGTTATCTTTTTTTCCCCCATAAAGTCAAAATTTTGGCTACTCGTATACTGTTAGGAATGAGGCTTTCAAATGAGGTGTGTTAACGCTACCAGGGACTATAACCTTAAAGAGAACTGATCTCAGCAACTATCAATAGTTCATCTATTAAAAAAGAAAAAAAAAAATGGTTCTTGGTTTCAGCCTCCACTCTCCATATTAGGATTTTGTTTGACTTGAGTCTGCACAAGTCTTGGGAATGACATCATAGGAACTATGAGTTCCTCTGTGTAACTGCCATACTGTGTGTGTCCAGAAAAATTCCTTTTCCTTATAGTTTCCTTTCTCTGGCTTTCACTGATCTTCTTCTAAAATGAGACTTGAGGAGTGGGTGTGAGATAGATGTCTCATTTAGGAATAGCCTTTCTATAGTGCCTTTCTCTCTGCAAATAGGTAAACTGATGGTCTTTGCATTAATCATCTACTGTAGAAAGAAGCTTCTATGTCAAGGTTGTGAGATAAATCAATCTATTTGCAAAAAGTTTCTAATAAAATTGTTTTGCTCAGAATAAACATTAAATCAAATGCTTCCTGTGTAATGTGCTCAATTTGGAATTTACAGTATTAAATTTGTTTATTACTGTTTAGATATTAAACAACATTTCAACAGTAAATATTACCGATAGTTATTCTCTTTGTGAAACATTGTTGGAATTGATACGCAAACTTTTATAGTTTTTAAAACGTTGTTTGTTTCTGGCATGAAATTAAGAATAATCACAATAATCTGTACTATTTAGGGGCTTTCAGCCTCCCTGTCATACAACTCATATGGAAGTATCCCACACATGGCACAGGGATTTTCTTTCTAAAAATATCATACATCTTGTTTGCAAGATAAAAAGAATGCAAGCTGGGACATGGAAAATTTCTTCCTCCTAGCTAGCTTTGATAGCACTGAAAGGTGTGATGCATGCCCCATTTCAACACAAGACTTGTTTTGCCTGACCTACATCTCAAGCTGCTGGTCCTATTGAGACAAACTGTGTTCTTTGTAGACTTGGTTATCCACAATACTTCCCCCTGCCCATACACACACACACACACACACACACACACACACACACACACACACACACACAAGTAACTACTGGAATGATATTTTTCTCAACTTAATAGTAATTGGCTTATAAGAGCTAAAGATGTGTCTCAGTGGGCAAAGCACATAAATATCTTGAATTTGGATTTGTGTAAGTGGTGTAAACATCAGATTTAACAGCATATACCTGTACCCCAGCACTTAGAAGAAGGAAATGGGAAGATTCTGGGGATTCCTAACCACCCGTTCTAGCTGATGAACTGAACACCAGTATTACTGGGAGAGCCTGTATCCAAATTTAGGGGGATTTTGCTTTGGATTTTGTGAGCAATATATAATAATAAATTTAATTTTCTCACAGATATATAAGATTAATGGTCAAATATCATGATGTTGGTAAAAGCCAAGACCTTTTTGAATCATCTGGTGAATGAGGGGAACAATTGGAGTCATGTATTTAGGGCATTAGGATCACTCATAGGGGTGTTACTTCAATGGACAAATTACCTATAGTGTTTCTTGCCATTTAATACCATATTTTGGCAAGTTAATTTTCAATGTGCATTCTGGAGTGGCCAAATATTCAAACCATTACACAGCTATTTTCCTTTTTTTGTTGATCCTCTCTTAAATATACACATCATATAATATCCTTTGTCCTTTCTAGGTCATCTGCTGCCAAATGCTGTGCTGTTACTCACTTTAGTGTTTAGTGTTTCTTAGTGTCATACAAAGAGCATTTGCTGTGTCTTTTCGATTAACCTTCCTCACAGACACTCACAGAGAGCTTTACTGTTCATCCAACACTTCACAGTCTAATCAAATTGACAATTAGGAAGTGTTGTCATAACTGCATTGCAAAGGGTAGGAATAAAATAAATTTGAGCACAAGTGTTCTTTCATTAGGTATTTCAAAATTTTGTTAAAATTTCATCTAGGAATGTAACAGTGACAGCAATGAAACTAAGTTTAATATGGTGTGAGGAGGATTCTGTATGTTCACTGAAAGGATGAAAATGGGCAGAATTTGGAACCATATTTGTTTGCCCATAAAAAAAAAATTTTTACTTAAGAAGTAGATAGACTTATAAGAGATATTACACGTACTTTTAACATTGCTTTTACTGGAAAACTTGTTTTTAAAAGTGTCAATTAAATGTGTTTAGGATCACTGAGTCAGTCATTTTTGTTTTTTCTTTGACTTTTCCTCACTGTTTTATTAACTATATTTATTTTGGCAATTATAGAGATGCATATAATGTATTGTATTGACACACACACCCTGATTTCCATTCATTTTAATCCCATCAAATCTCCATTCTCCCATAAAAGACACTTTCTCATGACATGTCTTTATGTCTTGCTTATCACCTATTGATTTCATCAGGACTATCTGCATAGCTGTGTGATATGTCTTGGTCTATGTTCTATAGCTGTGAAGAAGAAGAAGGAGGAGGAGTAAGAAGAGGAGAAGGAGAAGAAGAAGAGGAGGAGGAGGAGGAGGAGGAGGAGGAAGGTAAATTTATTTATTTATTTATTTATTTATTATTATGTGTTTTAATTTTATACTTCAGCCATGGGTTCCCCTGTACTTCCACCTCCCGCCCCAACCCCCAACTTCCCCCCAGCCCATCTCCTCTATTCCCATGTCCTCCAGGAACAAGACACCCCTGGAGATTCATTTAAACCTGGTAGATTCAGTACAGGCAGGTCCTGTCACCTCCTTCCAGACTGAACATGTATCCTTGTGTAAGCCCAAGGTTCCAAACAGCCAGCTCATGCACTAAGGACAGGTCCCGGTCCCACAGACTGGGTGCCTCATAAACAGATTAAGCTATTCAATTGTCTCACTTATCCAGAGGGCCTGATCCAGCTGGGGGCTCCACAGCCTTTGGTTCATAATTCATGTGCTTCCATTTGATTGGCTATTTGTCCCTGTGCTTTTTGCAATCTTGGATTCAACAATTCACACTCTTACAGTCCCTCCTCTTCCTCGACATTTGGACACCTGGAGCTCCACCTGGGGCCTGGCTGAGGATCTCTGCATCCACTTTCATCACTTATTGGATGAGAGTTCCAAGACAACTGTTAGGATGGTTAGTCATCTGATCACCAGACTAGGTCAGATCAGGCTTTCTCTTGACCATTGCCAGCAGTCTACAGAGGATATATCATTGTGGATTTCTGGGGACCTCTCCAGCACTCTGCCTATACCTGTTCTCATGTGGTCCTCAGTTATCATGGTCAGTTATTCTTTGTTCTCCCTTTCTTTTCCTGATCCAGCTGGGATCTTCTGCTCCCCTAAGCTTTCTTTCCCTCAAATCTTGACCTTCATTACACCCAATGTAGTCCACGTTGTTCATGTAGATCTCATCCATTTCTCTGTCATTGGGTGATCCCTGTGTCTTTCCTAGGGTTCTGTTTTCTAGGTAGCCTCCCTGGAGTTGTATAGCAGTCTAGTCATCTTTGTTTTACATCTAGTATCCTCCTATGAGTGAGTACATACCATGTTTGTCCTTCTGAATCTGAGTTACCTCACTCAGGATGATTTTTTTTGAGATCCATCCATTTGCCTGCAAACCTCATGATGTCATTGTTTTTCTCTGCTGAGTAGTATTCCATTGTGCATATGTACCATATTTTCTTTATCCATTCTTCAGTAGAAAGACATCTAGGTTGTTTTCAGGTTCTTGCTATTACAAACAATGCTGATTTGAACATTGCTGAGCAAATGCTCTAGTGGTATGATTAAGCATTCCTTGGGTATATGTCCAAGAGTGCTACAGCTGGGTCTTGGGGAGATGGATTCCCAATTTTCTAAGGAAGCGCCATATTGATTTCCAAAGTGACTAGACAATCTTGCATGCCAACCAGCAGTTGAGGAGAGTTCCCCTTGCTCCACATCCTCTCCAGCATAAGCTGTCTTCTGTGCTTTTGATCTTAGCCATTCTGACAGGTGTAAGGTGGTATCTCAGAGTCATTTTGATTTACATTTCCCAGATAATTAGGAATGTTGAGCAATTCCTTAAATGTCTTTCAGCCATTTGAACTTCCTCTGTGGAGAATTCTCTGTTTAGTTGTATAGCCCATTTCTTAATTGGACTGTTGGGCATTTTGATGTCTAATTTCTTGCGTTACTTATATATTCTGGATATCAGCCCTCTGTCAGATGTGGAGTTGGTGAAGACCTTTTCCCATTCTGTAGGCTGTCGCTTTGTCTTGTTGACTGTGTCCTTTGCTCTACAAAAGCTTCTCAGTTTCAACAGGTCCCATTGATTGATTGTTCTCTCAGTGTCTGTGCTACTGGTGTCATATTTAGAAAGTGATCTCCAGTGCCAATGTGTTCAAGAGTACTTCCTACTTTCTCTTCTGTCAGGTTCAGAGTAACTAGATTCATGTTGAGGTCTTTGATCCAGTTGGACTTAAGTTTTGTGCACGGTGACAGATATGGATGTATTTGTTGAGCCTTCTACACATTGACATCCACTTATGCCAGCACCATTTGTTGAAGATGCTTTCTTTTTCCATTGTACATTTTTGGCTCCTTTGTCAAAAATTATATGTTCATAGGTGTGCAGGTTAATGTCAGGGTCTTCAATTCGATTCCATTGGTCCACATGTCAGTTTTTATGCCAGTACCAAGCTGTTTTGATTATGGTAGCTCTATAGTAGAGCTTAAGGTCGGGGATCATGATGCCTCCAGAGGTTGTTTTATTGTACAAGATTCTTTTGGCTATCCTGGGTTATTTGTTTTTCCATATGAAGTTGAGTATTATTCTTTCCAGATCTGTGAAGAATTGTGTTGGTAATTTGATGGGGATTGCATTGAATCTGTAGATTGCTTTTGGTAAGATTGCCATTTCTACTATGTTAAACCTGCCTATCCATGAGCATTGGAGCTCTTTCCATTTTCTGACACCTTCTTCAATTTCTTTTTTCAGGAACTTAAAGTTCTTGTCATATAGGTCCTTCACATGCTTAGTTAGCGTAACCCCAAGGTATTTTATATCATTTGTGGCTATTGTAAAGGGTGATGTATCTCTGATTTCCTCCTCAGCCTGTTTGTCTATTGTATATAGGAGGGCTACTGGACTTTTTTTAGCTGATCTTGTATCTTGCTATGTTGCTGAAGATTTTTATTAGCTGTATCATTTCCTTGGTTGAATTTTTGGGGTCACTCATGTATACTAACATGTCATCTGCAAATAGGGAGAGCTTAACTTCTTCCTTTCCAATTTGTATCCATTAATTTCTTTATGTTGTCTTATAGCTCTGGCTAGAAATTCAAGTACTATATTGAATATCTATGGGGAGAGGGGACTACCTTGCCTTGTTCCTGATTTTAGTGGTATTGCTTTGAGTTTCTCTCCATTTAATTTGCTGTTAGCTGTTGGCTTTCTGTAGACTGCCTTTATTATGTTTAGGTATGTGTGGGGTTTTATATGTGATTTAAGCTTTAGTAATGTTTCTTTTACATATGTGGGTGCCCTTGTGTTTGGGGCATAAATGTTCAGAATTGAGACTTCATCTTGGAGGATCTTTCCTGTGATGGGTATGTAATGTCCTTCCTCATCTCTTTTGATTGATTTTAGTTTGAAGTCTATTTTGCTGGATATTAGGATGGCTACACCAGCTTGCTTCTTAAGACCATTTGATTTGAAAGCCTTTTCACAGCTTTTTATTCTTAGGCGATATATGTCTTTGAATTTGAGGTGTGTTTCTTGTATGCAGCAGAAAGATGGGTCCTATTTTCGTATCCATTCTGTTAGTCTGTGTCTTTTTATAGGTGAATTAAGTCCATGGATATTAAGGGATATTAATGACAAGTGATTGTTTGTTCCTGTTGTTATTTTTATTTTTTGGTGGTAGTGTGTGTGTACTTCTCTTCTTTGGGGTTTACTGCTGTGGTGTTATCTATTGCCTGTGTTTTCATGGGTGTATCTGCCTTCCTTAGGTTGGAATTTTCCTTTTAGTGCTTTATGTAGGGCTGAGTTTGTGGATAAGTATTGTTTAAATATGGTTTTATCTTTGTTCACTCCATCTATGATGATTGAAAGTTTTGCTGGGTATATTAGTCTAGGCTGGCATCCATGGTCTCTTAGTGTTTGCATTATATCTGTCCAGGTCCTTCTGGCTTTCAAATTCTCCATTGTGAAATCGGGTGTTATTCTGATGGGTTTGCCTTTATAAGTCACTTGGCCTTTTTCCTTTGCTGCCCTTAATATTCTTTCTTTATTCTGTACATTTAGTTGTTTAATTATTATGTGGCAAGGGGACTTTTTGGGGGGGTCTAGTCTATTTGGTATTCTATAGGCTTCTTGTATCTTCATAGGCATTTCCTTCTTTAAGTTGGGAAAGCTTTCTTCTCTGATTTTGTTAAATATATTTTCTGTGTCTTTGAGTTGGTATTCTTCTCCTTCCTCTATACCTATTATTTGTAGGTTTGGTCTTTTCATGGTGACCCAAATTTCTTGGACATTTTGGGTTATGACTTTCTTGGTTTTAGTATTTTCTTTGACTGATGAATCTATTTCTTCTACCGGATCTTCAACACCAGAGATCCTCTCTTCCATCTCTTGCATTCTGTTGGTTATACTTGCCTCTGTAGTTCCTGTTTGTTTACTCACATTTTCTATTTCCAGCATTCCTTCTGCTAGTGTCTTCTTCGTTTTTTCTATTTCCCTCTTCAGGTCTTGGACTGTCTCCCTTGCTTTTTCATGATTTTCTTTCAAGGACTTATTGTTTTCTTCTGCTTTAATTGTCCTTTCCTCTAGTTTTTATCATGTTCTTCCCATTTTTTGTTTGTCTGTTCCTCCACTTCATTTTTGATTTCTTCTATATAAGGCTCTTGCCTCTTCACGATGTTACTTCTAAGGTTGTTTTCTTCTTCTTCTTCTGTTCCGTGATGTTCAGGTCTAGCTGTTGGAGAAGGGCTAGGTTCTGGTGATTCTGTATTGCTCTTTATTTTTTTGTATGTACTTCTGTCTTGACATCTGCCCATCTCCTCTTGGGTTCCTCTTTGGTCTTATCAGTGTACTTGGTCCAGGCAGAGCTGACAGATTTAGGTAGCCTCTTTCTTGTCTAGATTGAAGTTCTGGGCCAGATTGGAGCACTGGTCCAGATGAGAGAGCTGGCCGGATAGGAGCTAGGGGCCTAGACTCTGAGTCTTGGGAAGTCCCTTGGGTCTCCTTATTTTGTCCAGATGGGAGCTCTTCTTGTCCAGATGTGAGTTCCTCTAGTCTCTGGTCCAGATTGGAGTTCAAGGGCCAGATGGAAGCTGGGGGCTGGTCTCTGATTCTCAGGAAGTGGCTGGGGTCTCTGGCAGATGGGTGTGTGTGCAGGGTGTGGAGATTGCAGGGTCTGCCTGCAGTCCTGAAAAAGGGGAGCCTTCCCACAGGGCCTGCCTATTGGCCGGAAACTGAGGCCAAGTTGGTCAGGTCCTCCTGGGATGGCCTGTGTCCAGTGGTGGGACCCATGGGCAGTTGCCTCTCTGAATATAACCCCAGGCACTCACCTCTGGTCCAGATGGGAGCTCGGGGTTGGTCTTTGAGTCTCAGGAAGTGGTTGGAGCCTTGGGCAAATGGGTTTGAGGCAGGGTGTGGAGACTGCAGTATCTCCCTGCATTCTTGGAAAAGGGGAGCCTTCCTGCAGTGCCCACAGGGCCGCTGATTGGCCGGAAACTGGGGCCACGTTGGTCCGGTCCTCCTGGGATGGCTTGTGTCCAGAGGTGGGACCAGGGGCAGTTGCCTCTCTGGCTAAAACCTCAGGCACTCACCTCTGGTCCAGATGGGAGTTCCAGGTGGCAACACTTATAAAAAGAAAGCATTTAGTTAATGCTTATATATAGCTTTAGAGGCTTAGTCCATTACCATCATGTCAGGGAACATGACAATTCATAGTCAGTACATAGTTCTGGAGAAGTAGCTGAGTGTTATCCTTTCAAATCCAGAGCCCACACAAGAGAGTAGAGAGTAACACTGGGCCTGGCTTGAGCTTTTGAAAGCTTAAAGCCCTCTTAATTGATACACTCCATCCTATAAGGTCATACCTATTCCAAAAAGGACCCACTTCCTAACCCCTTCCAAGTAGTGCCATTCTCTGATGACTAAGGCTTCAAATACATGAGCTGTTGTGGGTCATTAATATTCAACAGCACATATGGGACCACAAACATCTATAGAGTCTGCTGGACTCCACAGTGCATACAGAACTGAAGATAGTGTCCTCTTTCTTTCCAGGACTCAATAAATAAACAATAGTTCACTAGGTAGGGATAGGATCCCATGAACACTTGCGCCATCTGTTAGTGATTTCTGATAAGTCCAGTCTTGTGTAGGCTCCATGCAGGCCAAGGAAATCTGATGATTGATAGAACACAAGAACTTGAATTGTTCTGCAATGGCTCGTTTATTATGTTCATTAGTACCATAGCACATGTTAAAAATAATGTCTGCTCTTTAAATTAATTTATAATCATGCTTTTTTATATATCAGATATTTAGTGGGTTTTTTTTTTGAACACGCATTATGCTGCATATGCAATTCTAGGGAAAAAACTAATTGAACAATGAGGAACTTAATTAAGTAATTATTTAAGTATTGTGTTTAAGAAAATGCTTGCAGAGTGTTAGAAAAAGATTCCAAGTGTGGATCTATCTGCCTTTTACATGTGTGCACTGGCAATTCTACCAGCTCACACATGCTCACACATGGTCACACATGCTCACATATGCTCACACGTATATGTACCTGGAATAACAGAGGTGAGATGAGTGGCAGTTGAAATCCTCAGTTACTTTCACAGTTTTAGTTTGTTTGCTAATTTTCTACTTGTAATCTACTCTGTATTGCAGTGAAGTGAGATGTGAAGCCATTGACACTTTAACTGTTATCAAAACATACTGAAGGATTAAGTGACTTATCCTATTTTATCCAGTAATTCAGTGTTTGTGCAGGGATCCTCAAGGGCCCTGTAAGTGCTCTGTGGTATGCTTAGTGAAGGATCTGCTTTATTCATTGATTTAAAGTAAGAGTGATGCTTTCTAAAACAAAGACAAAAGTGCTTCTCACTTACTGGTTGTCATACTGCTGGTTTCTTGCTAAGGTGTCTCCACACTGTGTTTTCTGTTTATTGTGCACCCTCATCTGCTACATGCTCTATGTTCCTCATCATTTCAGAATTTCTTTGTATTCTGTTAGTCACCTAGCAAAGACATTTTCTGTGGTTATCTGAATATGTCTCTTGTTTGTATGCAGCCTTCTTTTTTTTTTTTCATTTTTCTTTATTAAGAAATTTTCTACTCACTCTACATACCACCCACAGATCCCCCCTCCTCCCTCCTCCACCCTCCAGCCCTCCCTCCCTAGCTACCCCACACCCCCACATCCCCAAAATCAATATCTCCCATAGGGAGTCATCAGAATCTGGCACACTGGGCCTAGGCAGGTCCAAGCCCCTTCCCACTGCACCAAGGCTGTGCAAGGTGTCACACCACAGGCACCCGATTCCTAAAAGCCTGCCCATGCACCAGGGATGGATCCCGATCCTCTTGGCTGGGTGTCCCCCAAACAGTTCGAGCCAAACAACCATCTTCTGTATCCAGAGGGCCTAGTCCAGTCCCATGGGAGATCCGCAGCCACTAGTCGAGGGTTCATGGGCTTCCACTAGTGTGACTGGTCATCTCTGCACATCTTCCAATCATGATCTCAATGTACCCTATCTGTATGCAGCTTTCTTAATGTTTATAACTACTTGACATTGTTTATTTTCACTAGCTATATTAATTTATTTTATATATAAATATGTATGTTCAGATGATACAATACTTAATGTTGTTCTGAGATACATCTCAGTTGCAGGCTACTAATAGTGTTATATCGCTTAAAAATCTGGTAAAATTATGTGTTTGGACATTTAAATTTATTTAAGCAATCTAAGAATTTTTGAATAAAACAATCAATTGTGCTGTAAATGTGCATCTTTTTCCTCACATATATATCTTGAAATATATCTCAACTACTGCTTAGCTCCTTCAATACTAGGAAATACCTTCAGTAATGACTAGATTCATATTATGTGATTTAAATTTTAAAATGAAATTTAACACCAGTGCTTTGATTCTTATATCCCTTCACTCAAG
Organism: Onychomys torridus; assembly: GCF_903995425.1. Classification (NCBI taxonomy): domain Eukaryota; kingdom Metazoa; phylum Chordata; class Mammalia; order Rodentia; family Cricetidae; genus Onychomys; species Onychomys torridus. The sequence goes on from NC_050451.1 coordinate 98,531,137, forward strand.
TTAGCACGCACTGTTAATTATGTACCCTGATGGATTTAATGAGATTATAATTCCTTTAAAATAATAGAAATTCTATCATATTGTTAACAAGATAAACATATACAAAATGTAGCATGAATTTTTTAAAATTTAAAACCCTGTGAAGTTTTCCCATAAGGTATTTATCAAATTTCCAGCATGTGCTTGCAGTGTGTTTTCTGATTTATATAGCATGTGTTAGAAATTAGTAAATCCTTATAATGGTGCCTGTTTTGCAGTTTGGGAAGTTGATAATTCATATACTGTCTAAGTTCTTCAATTTGTGCTGACCAAGAGAATTGTTTTATCTCTTTTGTAGAATGGACTAATAAGCAAGAAGGCCATCACTAACAAAACAATTTGTATGGGGCAGTGAAATGCTTCATGAAGGATTAAAAAATTATTTTACTAATTTTATAGCAACTGAAATGGTCTCCAAAGTGTTACTTTTAAAAGTTCCATGTTTGATTTATATAAAGTGAGAAGATATAGTATTCAATGCTATTATTCTGACCATTTGCTTTTGTACCTTTCTGCTTATTTGAAGCTCACTGTTTTTAACATAATTTAATTTACAATTTATAGAATAAAAATTACCCATAATCACATGTTTAGCTAAATACATTTAAATTTTAAAGATCCTCAATTCATTATTTGATACCTAACAAGAGATTGGTAAACTGACATATTCTAGTCATTCAGTAGAAGGAAACTGAAATTTTCTCTTTTCATTTTTCATTTTCATTCCATGAAAGGTATATTTCTATTATTACTTTTCTTGGCCTTGGAGTTGACAGAGTTATAAACACAAAAACTACAAAAAGTCATCAAAATTGGAAATGAAGAAGTTCAATTATTTGTAGATGAAACATTTATTGTTTAATTTCTTGACTTCCTCAATGCACACTCTTACTTTTACTAGAGTGTGAGCTCTTGACGGGAAACTCCATGGAATTGGGAGTAATCTAAATGTAGAAATGGGACCTGGTAAGCCTCCACCATTTGATACTTTGCCAAATGATGCATACTTCATCTGTGCCTTTTCACAGGGGTCATGACTTCAATGAATTGGAAACATCCAAGTATAATTCCTTTTTGAATTTATTACTTTTCTATTGCTTGGGAGGAAAAACTCCATGAACAAAGTCAGTTTAAAGAAGAAAGAGGTGATTTTGGATTATAGTTCCAGAGGGAGAAGAATACAGCATGGTGGGAAGGGTGTGGAGGTAGACATAGCAGCAGGAGCCAGAAGCTGAGAGAAGAATGTCAACCACAAGCACAGGACAAAGTGATAGATAACAGGAGGTAGAGCTAAGCTATATGCTCTCAAAGCCACCATCAGTGACATATTTCCTCAAGTGGGCCATTTTTCTTAATCCTTTCCAATTAATGCCACCAAATTGGAACCAAGCATTCAAATGTCTGAGCATTGTTCAAAATCTTTTCTGAGACTCAAGGCAACATTTTTTAGTAAAATATTTGCATGTGTATACCAGTCATTTGTATATCTTCTTTTAACTTTTCCTAATACTGAAAGTAGATTTTTCAATTTAATTTAATTTATATTTTTTGTTTTTTTTGGGGGAGGAGGGGACTGGGGATCGAACCCAAGGCCTGTCCCCAACCCTCTTAATTTTATTTTATGAATGAATGTTTTACATGTATACCCACATGCCAGAAGAGGGCACCAGATCCTGTTATAGATGATTGTGAGCTACCACGTTTTTTTTTGTTGTTGTTGTTTGTTTGTTTGTTTGTTTGTTTGTTTTTTTCTGGGAATTGAACTCAGTACCTCAAGGAAAGTAGCCAGTGAACATAACTGCTGAGCCATAGATTTTGTTTTTCTCATTAATATATTCTGATTATAGTTTCCTCCCCTGCTACATCCAACTTCTCCCCACCCCACCCCCCAATCCCAATCCACTCCCTATCTGTCCCATGGGAAAACAAACTGCTTCTAACAGATAGCATCTGTTGGACTTATGCGGTGATATATTGTATACCCCAGTAAAACTTGCCTGGGTATCAGAGGACACAGCCAGCCCCTAAATTAGACATAGAGGTCAAGCAGTGGTGACACACACCTTTAATCCTAATGGAGGCAGAGAGTCATTAAGGCCCACTCCTTGAGATGGAGTCCCTACCCTACACTGCTTGGGTGTCTGAGAACCTGTGACTAGATAGCCCAGGGACCTAGGATAAAACCAAATGATACTGTTCTAACCAGTGAAATAAAATAACTGATATATATATATATATATATATATATATATATATATATTCAAAATACACTAGAAGAGAATATACATTAACATTCCAAAAGGGAAGAATGGAGGCAGAGTGAGAAACTATAGGCCAAAGACACACTGAAACCTAGCAGGGTGAACACCAAACCCAATAGCTATGTATCTAGAACCAAAGGGCTTTAGATGACTCTGTTCCTCAAACATTGCTTCCTTTGACATACCTCTCTGTCTCTCCATTCTCTCTGTCTCTGTCTCTCTGTCTCTGTCGTCTCTCTCTCTCTCCTGTCCTTTGTGTCCAGCTCTCCTTGGCATATATCTATGTATCTCATGGCTCTGGTAATTCCAGTATCTTGGGTTCTCCACTGCACCTCAAGATTCACTTTCACAGTTTCACATAAAAGCCTCAGAGATCTTTTGACTTCTCAAGGGCTTCACAGAGTGACTTCCTTTTCCAAAGCTGCTTGACCTCTGTGGCTCTCTTCCTGTAACATAAGAATAAATGGCCCCATTTACTAATCCATCCATCATGCCTCCAAATTCAGAATCACGAAAATGGCATGGTAAATTTGGCTGGCAGCTTTAAACAGACCCCTTGAATCACATTAGCAACAGTGCTTTTATTCCATTGTTTCCATGGAGCAGAAAGTGATTATATTTTGGAACTTGGAATATTGGTTGAGTGGTGAATTTCTGTAAGGTCACCCTTCCCTATATCACAGCTGATAACAGGCCCTTCTCTAATAACACTAATTTTCTAAACAACTTAACATTTATTGCCCCCCCTTGCAGCATATTCATGGGCTGTACTATTAAATTTGTTGTTGATATATGTGCTGTCCTTCATTGTAGGAATAAGCAGTGTTTATTACAACTGCATCACAGAGTCAATATTGTGCTCTCTTGAATTTTTATCTATCATATATACATATATATATGTGTGTGTGTGTGTGTGTGTGTGTGTGTTTGTGTGTGTTTGTGTGTATATGTGTATATGTGTGTACATCCATATATGTATATATATATATATGTGTGTGTGTGTGTGTGTGTGTGTGTGTGTGTGTATGTGTGTGCATCCATTTATGTATATATACATATATATTTCATTACTTTTTCATAGAATCTCAGATATGTTCTTAAGGGAAGGGCAGAAGGCAGTCACATTCTTTGCCAAAATAACACATAAACATCCCATGCTCACTTGTTAATATCATCTCTATTTGGAACTCTTTTTTTTTTTCTTTTTATACTTTCTGTATTTTATACCTTAATTTAATTTTACATATCAGCCACCGATCCCCCTGTCCTCCCTCCTCCCGCCCCCCCCTCCCCCCAGCCCCCCCCCCCTTTCCCATCTCCTCCAGGACAAGGACTGCCCTGGGGATTCAGCTCAACCTGGAACTCTTCATCCAGGCTTCTACCTTCTCCACTACTGTCACCACTGCTGATTCCCAGCTCCTAAAGAGCTGCCTTTTCATTTTTGCATTCAATGTTTCTAAACATTTCTACCCAACCATTCTGAAATCTTCCACTTTCTACACACACACACACACACACACACACACACACACACACACACACACACACACACACGCACACTCACAGGTGCACATGCTGAGAGAGAGACAGAGAGTGTGTTGGTTTCTCAAGTTCGTCACTGCAACACCTCACTCTTGCTACCAACTTCTGTATTAGTTGTCTGTTACAATGAATTTTTTAAACACTATGATAAAGGCAACTTGCAAGAAGGAGTTTATTTTGGCTTATGATTCCAAAGGCATGAAGATCCATCATTGTGAACGGAAAGGACAGGTAGCCAGAGGCATGGGTTGCACTAACAGGAACCTGAGTGATTACATCTCAAAAACAAGTGCAATGCACATATATAAATGGAAGTACTGAGATGCTGTACATTCTTAAAGTGCACCCTCAGTAATATATTTCTTCTTGTAAACCTTCCTAACAAGGCTATCAGCTCTGGCTAAGTGTTCAGATGCTGAGACTGTAGGAGAATTTTATCATCAAACTACCATACAAGTGAACTTTTTCAGATTTTATGGAAGAGAATTTCATATGTACAAATTTAAGGATAGAAGCTCTAGGTTTATCTAATTACAACCAAATTTATGAAGTAGTGCAGAGAAATTTACCAAGAAAGTAATATTCATGTTACCTATTATAAGGTGAACTTTAATGAAGAACAATACCTGAATATTATGTAATATTCATAGTCTATGTCAATTCATCCATCCATCTATCACCCATCCATCTATCCATCCATCTGTCCGTCCATCCATCTGTCTATCCATCTATCTATCTATCTATCTATCTATCTATCTATCTATCTATTGTCAACCACCTTTCTATCACCCATCCATCTGTCCGTCCATCCATCTGTCATCTATCTATCTACCTATCTATTGTCAACCATCTTTCTATCATCTATCCATCTCTATTATCTCACCATCATCACCCAAGTCCTGCCACATATACACCCCTCTAGGATAACTCCACCCTCAAATTATCCACATCATGTTTTGCTATAGAGGCTAGTTGAAGTTTGAATACAGGCACCCAACAGATGGGTGATGGCATGGCAGTAGTGCCCCCACATCTCTTTGAATGATGCATGAAAATATATTTTCCCTATAAGTGATGCTGCCAGTTATCCTGCTGAACAATGATGAGTTTATCTGGATCTTAGTGGGTAAGCACATATGGTGGAATGAAACCACACTGAGTGTCACCAGTGGATGCCAATTTAAAGAAGACATAGCTGTTAGCACAGATGTGCTACAATCATGCTTGCATTTCATTTTCTATTTATATATCATATGCTTGCTTGTTTCAGAAAATTATCTGCCTGTTACTATAGTCTTTGATCTTTCACTGATTTAATTCATATTTAGTACAGCTTAAGTATTTATGCTTCAATATATCCCAGCACACATTTTATACATAATTTAAATGTCTCTTGAATATATGGATATTTCATATATATACTTTGTCCATTTATAACTTTTCTTATATTCCAGTTTTGTTTGTTATTATTTAGTATAAATTTGTTTCCTATGAGTGTATCAACTCACATGATTTCTTATCACTTTTATCTTTGTTTTTAATTAGTATAAATTTTTCACTTCATCACTTAAGTAAATAGTAACCTGTGGTCTTTAAAAACACCACACTAAAGACCTAAAATCTTATTACAGTCATAGCAATAAAATGCTATAAAACTAATGTGATATGATTTTCCATACTTCTTTTCTTCCAATGTCTTGGTTTTTTAATTCTGAAATTTCAAATTGGAAGCATATAAATTCAAAAGAAGTGAATTATCAAGCTGGTATCTGTCACTATGCATTATCAAAGGTCAACTTTCAGAAGATGAGAAAATTATTAAATTAATGGGCCAAGAGATGATCTGCATAAATTTGTTTACTGTTCCTTTTGTAAATCAATAGAAAGAAAATTTTATGTCAATCAATGGAAGCATTTCCATGGTTCTAAGTGATTCAGAAAAAGCTTTTATTTGAAATGCTTGTCAGGGTCCATTAAATATTATTTCTTTCCACTTTACCTTTCAATTAGATGTGAACAAATATCTTTTGAATATTTAGAAGCTTCTGTTTTCCAAATGCCCTCATTATTCCATATTTAGCTAAAGCTGTTCACATAATGAATGCATCTAATTCAGAAGTAGACACCCAACAAATACTATTACATTTCATCCTCTATTTTGCTGCAGTGTATTAATTTTGAAAATTTGAATGTATTTTCACATGGTCTTATGCACTTACTTAGTTGCAATTATTTAAACACAGGTGATGTTTTGCTATACTTTTATCTATATTCAAATACACATTCATATATCCATAGCCAAATAAGATTTTATATACTTATCTTTTTAATATAATATGATAATATTGAGTTTAATTATAATTAAATCAGTTTTAAAAGATATGAAATTTTTATTGTAATTATAATTGTAGGATACAGAATTAAACTAATTTTACTCCACAGTCTTAAACAGAGTTTTTTGAACAGAACTTTGATCCTTAAAAGTTTATTCTTTATTTTAAATTTTTTAAATTTGTTTTCTTTTTTAAATTTTTTACTATTTTTATTTTATAATTAATTTAATTTTACATATTGGCCACAGATTCCCCTGTCCTCCCTCCTCCCCCCCCCTCAGACTTCTCCCCCAATCCAACCCCCATTCCCACCTCCTCCAAGGCAAGGTCTCCCCTGGGGAGTCAGCCCAGCTTGGTAGATTCAGCTGAGGCAGGTCCATCCCCTGCTCCCTGCACCAAGGCTGAGCAAAGTGTCTCAGCATAGCCGGGCCCTCTGCATAAGTGAGACAGTTGATTACCTTGAACTATTTAGGAGGCCCCCAGGCAGTGGGAACAGGACCTGTCCTTGGTGCATGAACTGGCTTATTTTTTAATTTATTGTTATGAGTCATTGGATATAGCAATATATTCCCTAGTATTCTCTAGTTGTGAGTGGAAAATGAAAGGCATTCTTCATTAAAGTGAAAAATAAATACTACAGAAAAAAATGAATGGTGAGGAAAATGAAATGATGAGGCTGTGTGAAAGTGCACTTTGGTTAGAAAATAAGGCATGATGATCTAAGACATATTGGAAGAAAGTTTAAAAAGTCACACACATATCTAAACGAATAATTATTGAGGCCGCGCGGTGGTGGCGCACTCCTTTAATCCCAGCACTTGGGAGGCAGCGAGTTCCAGGAAAGGCGCAAAGCTACACAGAGAAACCCTGTCTCAAAACAAAACAAAACAAAATAGGTTATAAAGACAGAACTTTATTAATCTCTACTAAGAACTCAAGTGATTTTGATATACCAGAGATCACGATTAGAATTTAGAGAATGAAACAATAAAACTGACTAGAAACATATTTATATACTGTGGACCGTTCAAGTACTTTTGGATTTTACACCAAATCATGAGAAAACCTATGAAGAACTGATTGTTTGGTTGCCTTTTGGTTTTGGTGTGAAGCACCGACTATCAAGGATGAATGCCAGCAGCAAAGATACCAAGTGGACAATTCTGCAAAGAATATATATGAGGTCAGGCCAACATGTTGTAGGGACACCTTCATACCTACATGTATTGTGATAACAATTCACCGTAGCAAAGCTGTACAATAATCATATGTTGTCATTAATGAATAAACTGAAAAATAATTAAACAACACTTGAGAGACAGGAAAGAAATGAGAGACAGGGGTAACCCTAAAGAAGAATAAAATTACCTTGTTCCAGGGAAACGGGAGAACAAACTGTTGAGTAAAAATGGAATCTCACAGTCAAGCACAGAAACATTCCTTTTTAGTTGTGAAAGGGCATAAAAACTGATAAAAATTAAACTGTTAGTGATGTCAAAAGAATAAGAAGAGAGAACCATTAAGTGGTGAGAGTCCTAGAGGAAGAAAATATGAACGTATGAAGCACATGAATATGTGGCAATAAAATGAACATTTTAATCTGTGCAACTAAGATATACTAGTTGCACAGATTAAGTATAGATAAACTCAAGGCCAGGTGCTCCAATGTGTACAAAATATGGCAGCAGTAGGAGAACAATTAGGGTTTACTATTTTACAAGGCAAACAGTTTCAAAATGGTTATTTTCTAAACATTAGAGGGAATTTTATTACAAGGTCTACATTCTTTCCCAGTTTTAATATCCCCATTAATAGAGGAGGTTTATACATACAAATACACAATAATAGTGAAAGTTGAACCATGCTACAAATTAAAGAGTAACTGTTGAATAATTTATTATTGTTAATTAATATTAAGTATGGAGTGAATGCAAGATAAACCAAAACAACAATTAATATTGTAAGAACAGTAATACCATTGCACAGAACATTTTAAAAGATACATATTATAGCATAAGAACTATATTTCAGTAAACAAATAAAACATTGTAATGAAATATTGGATAATTTTGAGTACATTGTATATGATCATTAAAATTCACACTAGCATTTCATGTAATAACAAAATTAACCAAATCAGAACACAGCAAGAAACTGAATGTGACATGCATTTTAAGCAAATTAAGCTATTTCAAATAAATAGCCATATTATGTTGTTGCCAACTATCTTAGATAACATTTGCATTCATTCTTTTGAATATCTAATTGCACCCTAAGGCCAAAGAAAATTGCATGGATTGAAGAGATGTTAAATTAGTTAAGAACACTGAATATTCTTCCAGCAAACCATTCTCATCATCCACATTGTGGCTGTCAGAGGTATAGAACTTGAGCTTCCAGGGACCAGGCTCCCTCCTCTGGCCTCTGAAAGTACTACACACATGCATTCAAGCAAAATAGCCACATATAAAAAATAAAAATAAAATTTAAAGAAAGGGGGATGAAAAATAGTTATTATATTTTAAATGAGTGCATTTGATATTAAAATTTTATGAATTAATACTTTTGAAATATCTTTCTGTATATTCTAGGAACATTTTGTAAAGTTCATTATATGTACTAAGTAAATACATAGTGAGTGTATTAGAGATCTTAGTATTAATTCATATTAATGTAACTTTACAATATAAATAGTAATGTAACAGCTGAGTGGTAAATATATAAATATTTAGAGTATTTGAAATTTAATTAACAAAGATCATTTTAACTGATTTTGTCTTTCTTTGAAGTATTTAATTTTCCATTCTCTAAATTCTTTCCACTTTCTTAACATTCAGCTAACTTTAAACATAAACCAGTGAAAAATGTCTCATCTATTTTACAACAGTTACATCTGTTATAATATCAGTATAAAGCAAAATATTGATAATATATAGAATATGATAATAGTGTAAAAATGAAATAGATTACAGGGTTAAATTATATATCTATATTTTACAATGTAAAGAAATGTTGATATTCCTTATAGGAGTCACAAAGGAATTTATCAGGAATTAATTTATGAAATACCATAGTAATTTGTGAATGCAAATCAATTGTAAAAATAATAAATCATACCTATTACTAATGCTACACATTTATATAGCCTGATGAGTGGCTGGCTGGCTGGCTGGCTGAATGATGAAGCAAACTTCTCTGGTGAGTCAGAGTTTTGTTACCCACACCTACATTGGCAACTCACATCTTGTAATTCCAGTCCAGGACACCTGCTTACTTCTACTGGCCTCAGATGGTTACATATATAATGTAAAAAGGCACATATAAATAAAAAAATACATCAATAAATAATATTAATATCTATTATAATAGAACTGAGGATATCATATAACTAAATCAACTAAACATACTTCAGAAAATTTAATTATTCAAAACTGCAGGAAAGTATTAACATTCCCAATGCCTAGGGTCAGTTACCTCTTAGAACTTTCAATTTTCCTTCTCAGTTTAAATAGAATGTGACAAAAATATCTTCCTTGAGCTACTTAGCAAGCACATTATTTTTCACTGAATCACTATAAAGCTTCTACGTTTCAAAATAATATGTTGTTATTTTGTCTGTAAATACGAACAGGAGCCAGTAATATGTATGACTATTTAGTCATAATTGTCAAAATAAAGCATAAAGGACAACATTTGACCACATAAATTTGACTACCGATATATGGATTATCTGGTCAATATGGAGCTAACCATTTTTCAGATTGGAATTTTCTTAAGTTCTATTCTTTAAATCCCTAGTTATATAAATAAAAGTGATATGACAGTCTTTAGAAATAACATATGGAATTTCAAATCTCCATGTGTTGGTGTTTCAAGATGTGCCTCTTGAAAATTAATTAAGACATAAAGATGGAGTCTCTACCTTGGAAATATAGCTATATTAGTACATTTTTCTGTTAGTAAAATAATATAATATATAAAACTTACAAAAAAAAAAAACAAACAGAAAACAAAACAACAAAGAACCTCTGGTTCCCCTCAGAGCATCAGAATCTACTAACAATTCAATGTCATGACATCTTCTCTAGTGATTCATGGCCATGATATCACAATGATGGCCAATCATAAAAGGTGAAGAGCTGATGATAGCAGAAAGAAAGCTGCACGACAGCAAAGGAACCACAAGAGTTATATTGATTTCTTAGGAGATGTGTCCATCAAGGATCTAGGACCCACTTCCTAAACTCCAGCTACCTCTTGGCATTACTACCCTGAGAAATCAAGGTATCAACAAGTGATCCCTTTTGGAGCACACTTACACTGTATGCAAATGACATTATTGTTATGAGGAGATGCATATTGGTGCCTAGCTGCATTCCTATCCTCTGGAGATAAAATAAATCAACAGTTTTTAACCCTTGGGAACACCAGCACCAATATATTCCTCAAGAGTAGCCTGACCACCCAATTTACAGATTCCATAACTTTAAGAACTATTTTAGGCAAAAATTCCTGATAAGTATAATAATATTCATGTTCAAATTTATACTATAAGATGATTATTGGTAAAAATTTTCCCAAATTGGAATTTTATCTGTGGAATGGAGACATGGCTCAGTGGTAAAGCATGCATACAGCTCTCCTAGAGTACCATGATATAGTTCCCAGGACTCACATCCACTGACTCCCAACTATGCGTAGTTTCAGCTTCAAAGCCATCTAATTGCTCTGTCCTCTATGGCCTGGACCAAACACTAAAGCAGGCCATTCTTCAGCAACAGGTGCTTAGGGGGGTAGTACCAGTGGATAAGAAAGATAAAGAAATACTGGTGTTGGAAATTTTTGCTTAAGTAGATGGTTTATGCCAAGCAAATTTATTAAGAAGTACAACATCTATAGTATTTGCAAGGGAGAGTAGGAACACAAATGGGACAGTCAGCAGAAAACTGTTATACATGGGAGGAAATCAGCAGCAAGCTAACCAAACAATGTCACATAAGAGTTTACTGGATATTTCAAGGACATCAGAAACCAAGCACACATAGGCCTTGGGATTGATAACCATATCTCTTTAGCATGAGAAGAGTTGGGTTCTCAGCAGAAAAAGCTCTGGCCTCAGGCCATTACTGGCATGGCCAAGCATCTTCCTGGTTTAGGTAAGATTTATATTCCTTTTCCATACATCATAACCTCAGGGAATGCCTCGATTAAGCCTTCAAATGTCTTTAGAAATCTGAATTCATGAGAATCACCCCCCCTACCACACACACATAGTTAAAAATAAATTAAATTAAGAAAAAATGTCAAAGACATGCAGGTTTACTATAAATTAGTTTCTGCTCTAGAATTGAGCTAATGTTAATCCCTTGGCTATAAAGAAATCCATATCATTTGATTAGTTAGGAACTCTAATTATTGTAGTTTGGAAACTATAACTATTAAATGTAGTGTTGTCTGAATGTTAAATGGACTTAAATAAAAAACCTGGTACCAGATATTGGGGTGAAAGCAGAAAGATCAGAGAAGCAGAATATTCATCCACTAGTTCTTACCTCTATAAAATCCTCAGCCTAAAGAGAGTGAGATCCTATTTCCTCACTCACACTTTATATAACTTTCTCTGCCCTGCCATATTGCATCCCGGGATTAAAGGCATGTGTGCTTCCCAAGCAAAGACATGAGATCTCAAGTGCTGGACTAAAGGCATGTGCCACCACTGTCTAGCTCTGTTTCTTTCCTATACTGGATCAATTTCATGTAGCCCAGTGTGACCTTGAACTCACAGAGATCCAAATGGATCTCTGCCTCCTGGGTGATAGTATTAAAGGTGTGTGCCACCACTGCCTGACCTCTATATCTAATCTAGTGGCTGGCTCTGTCCTCTGATCATCAGACAAATTTATTAGGGTACACAACATATCACCACAATGTAGTTTATACACAGGGCAGAAACATCATGTAACAATCAGAAACAATAATTATATTTAGAGAGAAATAGATTATTTTAAAATGATACTGAATGGTAAAGATAATACTTATAGTACAATATGATGAGGTCAGTTTCAGTTGTAGATACATAAACAATACAAATGTCCAAATTTTCTGAAAGAAAAGGAACCTGGTCCTAGCTATTTTATTCATTGAGCTGAAGATTATACTGAATTTTATATGATTTTATGTACTTAAGACATCTACCACTCTACAAAAATGATGTCAGTAACTTGAATTTAAATATAAAAAAAACTTTTACATTACTAGTATAGAAAATATTCCTTCTCTTTCTTCAATACCTATCAAGTTGTACCTGGGATGTTTAACTTTTTGACATTGCTATATGACATTGTCATTTATGAACATATTGTCCTGTATTTATAGCTATTCTGAGACACATGAAGTCTGGGGTTGCAAATAGAAATGCCTATCATTAAACTGTCTTTGGTGTCAGTGAAGTTTCATAATGCTCAAGTCTCTGAAGAGCTTTACAGTCTTATTGTTTGATGAAATTAACATCATCATTTGCCATGGTGGAATAAATGTAGATTGTTATTGGAAAAAATATTACTTTGCATATTTTTGTTTAAAAAAGATTATCTTGGATAATTCTATTTATTTCATTGTTTTAATAATATTTATTTACTAGTGATTAACATTTGAGAGAACAGAGGAAAATACTAAAAAAACTTATGAGAATCATAAATGAAAAATGCTTCCTAGTTTTGGCAAATTTTTAATGTTTTACAAAACAACATTAAGTGATTTTTTCTAATACCTGAAATGGACCAATCTGTATCTACAAATAATTATGTCTTATACAGAATTTGATAATTTTAAGTGAGTTGAATTTTTTTCTCTTAGACACCTGTATAGCTGTAATTCTGAACAGTTTTATTAATAAGAAACATAGAGCCAAATTCAGAGTTAAAAGCTCAAGAGGTCAGAGCAGAAGCCAAGAGCTAAGGCCAAGACCACCTTCTTATCCCTTGCTGGCTGTTGCTGTCCTCCTTCCCCTCAGAAAGAGACCTATTTCCTGTGTGTCTGTCTTTTTATTGACTTTCTGTTCTACTTTCTCATTGGTTGTAAACCCAGCCACATGACTTCCTCAGCACTGCCTGTCTATACAGACCCCAGGTCTCTATGGCTGGTATTGAGATTAAAGGCATGTGTCTCCAAACTGGCTATGTCCTTGAATACACAGACTCTGCCTGCCTGCCTGTGATGGGATTAAGGGCGTGTGCTACCACTAGCAGACTTCTGCTATGGCTTGCTTTTAGCTCTGATCCCCAGGCAACTTTATTTATTAACATATAAATGAAATCACATTTCAGAACAAATAAAATATCACCATACAACTGACTTCAGTTTTTCACATTTTCAGATTTTGCTTATTGACCAAAAGGTTTATATAAAATGGAATATGGAAAAATAAGTCAACCTAGAATGTGTATGGTCTGAATGTCAGTATTCTATATCCAAATATCATTGGAAAAATAAACAGTATACTAGTCTTTAATTCTTAAAATAGTTTTTAATTAATTTAATATGTTACATGCATACCCATAAAGATATACACTTGACCCTTTGTACCCACTCATGTGCATTTGCCCCTTTGTAAACTATCCTTTCCCAGATGCACTTAGTATTGACTGAACGTTAAGTCAAGCTAAGTACTTTTATTCTGTATTATACAAGTGAAATTCTTAGGCAAGTAAAATATAAGAAACTAAATTTCAAATGATGTTGATAGCAGCCGACAAAGTGAAGAAAATATCTCAAACTATCTCAAAGTAAAGAAAAAGAATAAATAGTTCAAAGCACAGCTATTTCTTTTCCAGGGAATAAGAAACTAAGGCTTCAATTCTAGTTATGTCAAAAGTATCATTTCACATAGGAAGGTCAAGTGTACTGTATTTGTAGCAGCTTGCCTTTAGTTTAAAAAAGGAGTCCCTGGCTTCCAAAATGAATTCCTTATGCGTGGAAGGAGGTAGAGGGAGGCCAGCTCAGCCTAGTCATGTGTACTCTGGACTCTCCCAGATATCCTTATTTATGACTTTGCTCACCTTTTTTTCTACAGTAAACTTTCTCCTCTACCATTAAAAGAAGTCATTATGCTATGCATCATAATTTAAGTAAACTGTTAGTGCATCTGCCAATTTATGAAGCCAACACACTTTAGAAACTTTGTTCTAGTTCTTGAAATAACCTAGTACAAAACCTTAGGAAGTTTAGTATGGTATTTCATTCCTGTTATTGGAGAATTTGTGAAGTAAGGAAAAAGAATCAGGAGCCATGGTCCTTGGAGACTACATACCACATTTAAAGGTAGCCTGTGCTACAGGAGACTAAATCTCAATATAAAATAAACCCTATTTAAAAATTATGCCATATTTTTACACATATTTGATCACTTTCTAATGCACATTTGATTTTTCCTATTTGATTACATTCTAATTGAAAGTTTATATCTTGTTGAGACAAAATAATAGTTTTTAAAATGCCATTTATATTTTTTTAGTTTTCTAAAATTTGTACAATTGTTTCTGAATTTATATTACATATATAGTATGTACATTTTACTTAAATATATTTTAAGTATTTCAGACAATTTAATTATTAATTAATGGAAGCAGGAAATACAATGATTTACTGAGGGGCCTTTGTGTTCAGTGTAGCTTTATCCTAGATTCTCTGGTATTATCATATCGTTACCTTTTAAGTGAAAACAGTCAATGAATTGTACTGCATCAAACTACTCTGTCAGATACATTATCTGGGTCCACAGAGGCAGCTGGAGCTCCTCATCCTTCTGGCTTTAGTTAAAAAAAAAATCAGCTTATACAAGAAACCTATCTAGAGATTAAACATAAACCCTTATCTCTGAGGGATTTGAGCCCATTGTACATTCCCATACTGGGAGGTACTTTGCTTTGGCTTTTTATATCAAACAAAGGCAAGGGAAAATTTACAAGTACTGATTTAAATGTAGAATATTTTCTCTTTTCTTATTTCTTAAATTCTGTCTTATTTCTATCTCATATTTGAGAAATTATCCAGTATGAATGGCAACTCTTTTTCTTGCCTATTCCCTTGATACAAGGAATAGATGTCATGGTGTACACACCCTGTGGTTCACTATATAGATTTGTGGCTCCATTGGACATTTCCACTATTAGGAACCAGGACCCACATATTTGTGATGCAATGAGAGGCATAATGAAAGGGCTGCTAGGTAGTGATTCTTGCTTCCAACTTTTTGGTTCATGACACCATATTCTCTACCACAGCATCAGCACTGATTAAGGGTAAGTGTACTCATGTGCATACACCTTTATTTCCATAGTTAATTATGAAGCATCATAATGTGTTGGGAAACTATTGCCTGTAAGTTGGCATAAACCCTGCACATAGACAATCAAGCCAAATTTTGTAAATAGTATTTTGGATTTCAATGTTATGAGGATACTTCATGTTATTAAGAGGAACTTTGTCATGTTGGGCGCACAGGGTTAAAAGTTTTAAATTATAACCAGAAGATTCTTGTGTTTTTTCTCCATGTTGTGGGGAGTGAGCAGGTTGTATGTTCTCCTCCTTATTCATCCTTTTGAACCCTTAGGAGTAAGTGAATAATGACATTTCTACTATTCTTTTTCTGAATTAATTTTTTAATTAAAATACATATTATTTTCCCCAGTCTTCTGGATAGAAAGTCAAACTTATCTTGGAACCTTCATTTCTTGTTATTCAATATTAAGAGGTTTGGAGGCTTCTACATTTCCCTCCTAAGTACACATGGGAATCTAAAAGGAAACCTGAGACCTATTGGAAAGTCACAAAATCACAAATTCTCTTAATGATTTCCGTAATCTTGCAAACTTTTTGAGTTTTGCCATGTTTGTTTACTTCCCCCGTGACACTTTAGTAAGAGGTGAGACATCTGGGAGAAGTTGGGGTATTCCTTCCTAGCCATCTTTAATTGTCTGTATAAGTCGCTGAGGATCTGAATCTGATCTGCTGGCCTGACCTTGTCTCTTCTTCCTTATTTAGGTAATTACTTCCACTGGTATCTTCTGGAATTGGAACACTGCCATCCTCACTGATTATTTGGAGACAGTCCAATACAGATGCTTTTACTATTAAATATAATGTAAACTTGTCATGATAGGAATGTCCTAACTACTAATTTATGCCAAGCATTTTCTGGATTGTTTATTCAAAAGGCAGTCTGAGAAGTGAGATCATATTTCTCTCCAAAGGATCACCTTGTTTCTACATGTCAAGACCAGTAATGTTACTTTGAACACTACTGATTGTGTGAGCATGAATTTGCCTCAGATTCAGGGGAATTCTTTTCTCTTTCAGTATAATAAAACCATGACAGACCCATGTATTGCTTTTAAAAATAATGAAATCAATATCATAATGCCTTTCATTGGTTTCTTAACTACTTCCTTTAACAAAGGAGAGTTAGCTAGAATTCCTGCCAATATAGTCTCTTCTTTTGTTAAAATATTTATCCCTTATTTTTATAATAGACTAATATATTTATTTTTCTACTATATTATACATTTCATACCTATCAGGGTATCCACACTTGCAAATGTTTGCTGGTTTTCTACTCTAACAATATTTCTGGTATTAGATATCATCTTTTCACTGTACCAAATGACCATCTTTATAGGTAACTTGAAACCATTGCAACATCTTTGCTAGATTTTAAATGATGTGCCACTAAACGGGTCCCCAATTTAAGAAAGTATATGAAGCTAGTCTGAGACTAGATTGAAGACAGTGCCATATCAGCTCCTAGCCAATAGGAAACCTGAGCTGTGAAAAACTAAGACCACATGCCTTCTGCAGGCTCATGGAGTTCAGGAGAACATGCTAATCCAGTATAGAATCCTCAATCTATATTTCTGTCTCCTGTTATGCATCAACAATAAATAATTAATGTTTAATAATCCAAAAGTATTATGAATAATCTTCCCTAGCTGTGAGTTAAGCATGTTTTGGAGCCTGGCTACTTATTGGTGGTTCACAGAGAGCATCTGGCATTTTCTAAGAGGGCATGAAGGCAATGGTAACTGTACAGAAGTCAGGTGGGTCTGTAAGTAGCAGTTGGTTAGATAAGCATCTGAATCACCTTATCAGAGTTTTTGTTTATTTTATTTTATCTGAAACCAGTTTATCATAGTTATCATCACCAAATGCATTGATTTGGTATTTGCTCTGACTTCTCCATGCATTGCTACCTTCACTGATTTATCTGAGTTAATAAATACTTTGTATCAATACAATTGTTAATAGTTGTGCTGTCTTTCTGCATAGCAGTACATGTTACTTCAATATACCATCATTGTCGGACAAACTGCAGGAAGGGCTGGACAGACTGCAGGAAGACCTGTATAAGAGTTTACTATCTCAAATTGCTTCAATAATAATAGCTATAGGGAAATTTTACATGGAAGTCATTTCCTAGATACTCCATTTTCCAAAGATTATTATTCTTGTCATACTGAAACTGTTTGATATAAATACTTCTCTAAGGATATGAGGAAGCAGGACATGAATGAATAAAAAATGATATTCACTGTAACCACACTATTCTCTATAGAAAATTCTAGAAGTTGTGGGTGTTTTCAGGAGTGGTCTTATCAGTTCAAGAGTAATATTCCTGCCAGGCAGGGTTGCAACACACCTTTAATCCCAACACTTGGGAGGCAGAATCAGGTGGATCTCTGTGAGTTTGAGGCCAGCCTGGTCTACAGAGTGAGATTCAGGACAAGCACCAAAACTACACAGAGAAACCCTGTCTCAGGAAAGAGAGAGAGAGAGAGAGAGAGAGAGAGAGAGAGAGAGAGAGAGAGAGAGAGAGAGAGAGAGAGAGAGATTCCCCTTTTTATACTTTAAAACTCATTTGTTATCTGTGGGCCCCTATGTCAGGACTACAACCTTCAGTACTTTGATTTTCTTTTTCTTGTAGGAAACACCAGATATTCCAATAGAGAAAAATGCTGTCTGGCCCAAAGTATTCTCTAGTTAGATAATGCATTAAATAAAGTTTAAGAAAACTGTGGGATCCTGTGCGAACATCCCTGTTCAGCTGATTTCTAAATTCAGTGAATATTCTCATATGCACTTCTTAACAATTGTATTATTTCATTACCAGTTCTTGACACTCTTCATCTTTGTTCTGTGCATGTGTTTCAGACACGTTCCAAGATTGATACACCTAGAATAGTTCTTCCTTTCCTGACTAAACTCCCAAAATGCACTTTCAAGTTCTTTTTGGCCAAATTAAATATGTTTTAAAATTGCTTAACATCCTTTCATGACAAAATAGCTATCTCCTCCTGGTGTTATTACAAAGCTAGGTAAATGATTCACAGTAATCAGTTTAATTGTAATACTGCTTAAAAATACATTCATTTTGTTTCCAGAATACATTGACTTATGCCACCAATGAAGAATAATTAAAGCAAAACCCCTTTCCTTGCTGGGTCCTGTACAAGTGTCAGATACACTGGTTTTCATTGCTTACTACAGCCTTTAAATGGTCGAAAATGATAATTTATCTACCTAAATTTTACTAAGAAAAGTCAAGTTAATAATAAAAACAAATAAAACTAATCAAAAATAGCCATCTGTGAACATGCAATATTGTAAGTCACAATAACAAGTTAGAAAAATAAATATTAAATAAAAATAAGGGTTGGGGATTTAGCTCAGTATAGAGCACTTGTCTAGCAAGTGCAAGGGGCTGGGTTCAGTCCTCAGCTACAGAGGTGGTGGTATTGTGTTCCCCAAAATATTGTGCTCCCTAATAAACTTATCTGCAGTCAGAGACAGAACAGCCACAATATTAAACATAGAGGATAGGCAGTGGTAGCACACACCTTTTATCTTAGCATTCTAGAGGGAGAAATCCATCAGTTCGAGGATACAGCCAAGCATGGTGACTCGCCTTTATTCCCAGAAATTGAGCCTTTAATCCCAGGGAGTCGTGGTATAAAGCAGAAAGGTATATAAGGTGTGATGACCAGGAACTAGAAGCATTTGGCTGGTTAAGCTTTTAGGCTTTTGAGCAGCAGTTCAGCTGAGATCCATTTGGATGAGAACTCAGAAGCTTCCAGTCTGAGGAAACAGGATCAGCTGAGGAATTGGCAAAATGAGGTGGCTGTGACTTGTTCTGCTTGTCTGATCTTCCAGAGTTCACCCCAGTAACTGGCCTCAGGTTTGATTTTATTAATAAGACTCTTCAAGATTCCTGCTACATCCAGAAAAAAATATTTAAAAAGATAATTTTTTTTATTAATTCCAAAATGTACTTGATCAGGTATGCTGGATATTTACATGTTTTTTTTTTTTTTAATTTCAAACATTGCTACCAGTTTGGGTACTTCAAGTCTGAATTTTTAACTGTAAAAGAATGTTTACATAACTTGGTTATAGAATTAGGACATTACTACCAATAAGTAGACCAAGTACTGTGGTTTTACAAGTTTGAGTTTCTTGGGAAAATAAGTGGAGATAAGTAGATACATTTTATTAATTTTAATAAAATTATACTGCTAGTATAATGTTAGAAATTGCAGTCATCTTAAGTTTACTGTCTTATAGAATGTCATATTTTAAGAGTCAAGTGGCAATTCAGTTTATTTTACTGAGGAGAAGAGGAAGACATTTAGAGTTTAATGATACCTATTTAATTAAGGTTCTTGATAAAATTTTCTAAATATGTTTTTTTTAATCTACAATATAGGTACTAATTTACTGAGAATGCTGAATACATTTTGAACAATTTCTGTCCCTTAACCTTGTTCAAATTAAATATACCATAAATTTCTACTCTGTGCAACTATACAGTATCCCCTTTTCCTACTATTTAAAAGGTATGCTATTCTTTCCAGTCTGGTGATTTTCCTTTCCTTTCTCAGGGTGATTGTGGTACTCATGTATACAGTTGTTAGCATCTTAATTATGTATCCTTCTTAAACTGCTCCTAATAGCCCTGAATGTAAGAAACATTGTCATTGTTCTAAGGGACAGAAATAATGCATAGGGTCTTTCGCATATGCAAAGTCTGTCATAACACATGGATATATAGCATAACATGAATAAAAGAGAACAAGAAATGATAAATATACAGGGATGAGAAAGGACTGAATGTAGATTATGAACATGCTTTACAAAAGAGGATATGAAGCCCATGTTTTCCTAATTCTAATTCTGTCATGGATTTCTTTTTTATTTTTTATTTGTTTTGTTTTTGGTGGTGGGTAGGTAATAAGATTAATATGATAGTTAAAGTATAAAACTTAATGTGAAACTCCTCTCTGTTCCAAAATCCTGTTCTAGATGAATAGCTTATTGACTTGAATAAACATATGATCTGCTTCTTATTGGTGTGTGATGTTTATATTGATTTGCAAGACTTTTATAATAAAGTTTATAAAATTAAAAGTATAGAAATTAAAAAATTAAAGAACTGCCTCTTCTTTCACATTTATTTTATATTAGTGAATTCTCAAGTATCCTGTTTCCTATTTTCCAATTCATTATCTGCAATTAACTATTGTTACAAGCTTTTTTTTTCTCCTGCAGTTGTTTGGAAATAAGCAGTAAATTTTTATATTTTTCTTTATATTTCCATATTTTACATAGATAATCCCATATAGTTTCTGCTATTTTAATTTTTCTAGTTTAGGGGCTGTTGGATGTTAGCTCTGATAATGTATACATTTTCTTTTTTATTAAAAGCAGGTTTTCTTTCATATGTTCTTAAGGCAATAGTTCATAACCTTCCTAATGCTGCAGCCTTTTAATACAGCTCCTCATGTGCCATAAAACTATTTTCATCGATGCTTCATAACTGCAATTTTTCTACAGTTATGAATGGTAATGTACATATCTGTGCATTCCTATGGTCTTAGAAAACCCTGTGGAAGAGTCAGTTGGACCGAAATGGTTCACGACCCAAGACTGAGAACCACTGTCTTAAGGTTTTCTATTCCTCATCTTCTTCCAAATGTCCACCAGCTCTCATGACATCCAGAAGCACAGCCTTTCTCTCTCCTTAGAAAACAAAGAGGTATGTAAAAAAAATAAAATTCCATGAAACAAACCCAACACAGCAGAACAGTCAAACAAACAATCATAAGAAAAAGCCAAAGGAAAAGCACACAAATGTGTACACACACACACACACACACACACACACACACACACACACACACACAGAACCACATAAAAATGTCAAGCCATACAAGTTCTCAGATACAGAAATTCTATATCAACATACAACCAGAAACCCTAATACATGTGTGTGTGTGTGTGTGTGTGTGTGTGTGTGTGTGTGTATGCAAAATCCTGTAAGAGGAAAAAAAAAGCCCTCACAGAGTAATATGAGACAAACAAAACACAGAAGCAAACAAATAAACAAAAAATTCAAAAATGCCATTGTGTTTGTGTTGTCTTGACCATGTACTGCTGGGCATAGGGCCTGCCCTTAGAAGTTACATGTTGACAGTTTCTGGGTTAGGGATGAGGGCATGTGTTCACATCCCCTCTCAGCACTAGAACCTCATCTTGGTTTGACCTGTGGAAGTGCTGTGCATGCTGCCACAGTCATTGAGTTCATTTTTCTTTTATCCCTGTTTAGTTTTGAAGGGCTTGTTTCCCTGATGTCCTTTATTGTATTCTTTTCTACTCCTATTCCTCAGCATCCCATGAGTCCAGAGTGGAGAGATTTGGTGGGGAAATCCTTTTCTGTGCTAGGTGTTCCAAGGTCACTTTGCATACTCTCAGCTCTCTGAATGTGTTCCCATATGCTGGAGGAGAAAAGCTTCTCTGATAATGGCTGAGTAAGACATTGATTTATAGCTACAACAGAATGTTGTTCAGGGTCATTTTAATGACTTTAGCCAAACAGGATTATTTGGTTTTCTATCTATGCTCAGTTTCTTGGCTATATAATCAGTGTCAGTGGTGGTGGGCATCTTGTGGTGTGACCTTGAATCCAATCAAATATTGGTTGGTCACTCCAAGTTTTGTGACACTAATGTGCTAGCCTGTCTTGAAGGAAAGTCATCATTGTAGACAGAGGCATTTGTAGTTGAGTTGATGTTTACTTTTCTCTTATATTAGCACGAAGAGTACCTTCCATTACCATGAATGCTGATTAGTGGGGATCAAGGCCCTAGGGAGATACCAGCTTGGCTTCTCTGGGTTTAGTGAGATGTATAAGTATTTCCTTCTATTACTGTCGTTTTGTGGAGAGCAACCACTAAATTGGCAATAGCCTACATTGTTTGTGGGTTCCCATGGGACCTCTTTGGCCAACAACTCGATAGCATGTAACCTATTATTGAAACTGGAATCTTCATTTGATGACAAAATATATCCAGTTGGAGCTCCATTTTCCTGATAGTTTTGTAATTTCATTTACATTGCCTTCATATATTTATATGTTTTAGGGAGCTTTTACTGTATTTAGTTTCCATATGAGCCCTCAAATGGTCCTTAATTTTAGCTGTTTATTTATATTCTATTTCTTCTCTCACATTCCTACTTTGATCATTCATTTGCAGTTACTGCTCAATACATAATAATCTATTTTATTTCCCTTTCCTGGGGAGATCAATACCTCAACCCAGTTCCTTAACCTATACTTAACATCTGTTGTTATATGGATTATAGCATGCTTATCAAAGATTTAACAGCTGAAATCCACATGTAAAGCAAATAACTCATATTTGCCATTTGAGGTACAAATTACCTAATTCCGGACAATTTTTTCTAGTTGCATTCATTTTCCTACAGTTTTTTTTGAACAGATGAATATCTTCCCCTCTGCAAATTTGCCAAATTTTCTTTATCCATTCATCCATTGATTGCTATCTAGACTGTTTTCAGTTTCTGAATTTTTATGAATAGAGAAGTGGTGCTCATGGTTGAGGAAGTTTCCCTGTAGTAGGATAAAATATCCTTTGGGTATATGCCCAAGAGTGGTGTAGCTGGATCATACAGGTATGATCTATTTCCACTTTTCTGAAGAAGCACCATATTGGTTTTGATTGTGGGTATACACATTCACTCCCACCAGCAAAGGAATACTCTCTCAGTCCACCTCTTCCCCTGTATGAACTGCCTCTTGTTTTATTGATATTAGTCATTATGACTGATGTAGGATGAAATCTTAAAGTGATTCTTTTTTTTTTCTATTTGCCTGATGAAAAGGCATATGGAACATTGCTTTAAGTGCTTTTCTGCCATGTGTGAGTGCTTACTATTGTGAGAATTCTCTGTTTATTTGTGAATCTCATTTTTAATCATTTTTCTGTTTTCTTGATATTGAACTTTTTGAGCTTTTTATGTTTTAGATATTAGCCCACTATAGGATGTGGATTTGGTAACTTTTTTCCCACTCTGTAGATTGCTGTATTGTCCAAATAATAATATCCTATGCCGTATAGAAGCTTTTCAATTTTATGAGTTCCTGTATATTAATTTTTCTTCTTAGTATCTGGGCTATCCATGTTCTGTTCAAAAAGTCTTTTCTCATAAAATGAGTTCAAGATTATTTCCCACATTCTGTTCTATCAGATTCAGTACAGCTGGACTCATGTTGGATTTCTTTGGTCCATTGAGCTTTCCAGTTTGACCAGCATCATTTTTTGAAAATGCTGTCTTCTTTTCCTGTGGGGATTTCAATCTTCTTTATCAAACTTCAGGTGTCAACAGGTGTGTGGGCATCTTCTGAGTGTTCAGTTCAATTCAGCTGATCAATATATCTATTTTATCATGTTTGTTCTATTACTCTAGCTCTGTAGTACATTCTGAAACCAGAAATGGTGTGTACCTCTAGCAGGTTCTTTCATTATTCAGGATTGCTTTATCTGTCCTGATGTTTTTGTGTTCCCATATGAACCTGAAGACTGTCCATTCATGGGCTGTGAACAATTATGTTTGGATTGTGATGGGAATAGCATTGAACCTGTAGATTGTTTGGGTAGGATGGCCACTTTTACTATGTTAATCCTACCAATAGATGAGCATTGGAGATCTTTCCATATTCTGTTATCTTCGGTTTCTTTCTTTAATGTCCTAAAGTTTTTATATTATGAATTCTTCATTTGCATGGTTAGTGTTACCCAAAAATATTTTTAGAGGCTTTGTGAAAGATATTGTTCCCCTGATTTCTCTCTGACTGTCATTTGTGTATAGGATGGCTACTGAATTTTGTGTTAATTTTGCATCCTGCTATATTGGTTAAAGTGTTTATCAGTTGTAGAATTTCCTTGTAGAATTTTTTGTGTTATTTATATTTATAATTCTATAATCTGCAAATAAAGATACAATAACTTCTTCCTTTCCTTTTTAGTGTGCCTTAACACTCTAAGAATATATTGAATAAGTACTGAGACAAAAGACAACTTGTCATGTTCCTGCTTTTACTGAGATTGCTTTCAGTCTCTTCATTTAATTTGATATGGCCTCTGGGCTTGCTGTAAATTGCTTTTACTATGTAAGTATTCCCCTTGTATCCATAATCTCTCTAGGACTTTTATCATGAAGGAGTGTTACAGAAATTTTCTTCTATAGTTTGTTTAAACATATTTTTTGTGCCTTTGACCTGGGAGTCTTCTCTATCTTCTATTCCTATTATTTTAAAATTTATTTCATAGTTTCACAGATTTCATGCATGTCTTGTATCTGATTTATATTTACTTTTTTTCCTTGACTGTCGGAACCATTTCTTCTATCATATCCCAATGCCTGTAGCTATCTTTTCTCCTTCTTGTTCTGTTTGTAAGGCTTCCTTCCATGGATTTGGTTCAAGTTCTGATTATTGGAGAACATGAAGGAGAGAGGAGATTGCCTACCTGATTCCCAAGATAGTGTGACAAGCAGGTTTCCAGAGACAGATAATTTGCTTCTGATTGTTGGCTGCTGAGGCAAAGGAATGAGTTGAGGGAGCAAGGCTGGGGAGTTGTGGTCTGTGTAGTTCCCTATGAATGGAAAGGGGGGCAGAAAGGAAGGAGAAGATAGAGTAGGTGGTCAGTTAGAAAGCGGGCCGTAAGACTTGGGCAATGAAACTGGAGAACAGGAATGAGAGTCAAGATCGTCTATGCAATGCACAGACCAGCATCATCATTCCAGGGATGCTGCTGTGGTGGCAGCTGAGATGAAGGAGGTTTTTCTTTTCTTTCTTCCTTCTTTACTTTTTTAATTTTTTTCTTTTTGTTATTGTTCTTTGTTGTTTGCTTGTTTGTTTGTTTTTTTCATGACAGGGTTTTTGCCTTGAACAGCTCTGACTGTTGTGTTCTTTCACTGTAGTCCAGGCTAGCCTCACACTCACAGAGATTCACCTGCCTCTGTCTCTCAAGTACAGATAATGAAGACATACATCATTCAGCACCACTGTCTGGCTTTGGGTTTTATTTTCTTATTAACTCTATATTTGTTATTGTTTTGCTTTTTCTTTTTTGAGATAGTTCTGGCCATTCTGGGACTTGCTATCTAGACAAGGGTATTGTTGAACACACAGAGATCCACACGCCATTGCCTCTAAAACTCTGGGATTAAAGGAATGGACCACTATGCCTAGAAAAATAGTTCTTTATCCTTGAAAATTTTAGACATGTTTTTTTAAAGGAATATGATCACACTTAAACCACATTTTCCCTCTCTTTTGGAGTCAGGTAGAAATATGATGAAAGGGAAACTTTCAGAATCTACAGGAGGAGTCTCCTAGCAATGGTGGATACATAGCCTGAACTGGCGTTCTCCTGTGATCAGACTGGTACCTGCCCCAATTGTCATTAGGAATCCTTTATCCAGTAACTGACAGAAACAGATGCAGAGTCCCATAGCTAAACACTAGGCTGAGCTCAGGGCATCCTCCCAATGATAGGGTAGAATGATTGTAGGATCCACTAGGATCATGGACATCACAAGAAAACCCACAGAAACTACTAGTTAGGCTCTTGGGAACTCACAGACAACCAGGAGAATGCATGGGCCCAACCTAGGTCCTCTACATACATGAAACAGTTGTTTAGCTTAGTCTACTCATGGGACTCCAAACAATGGGAGCAGGGGCTGTCTCTAATGCTTTGGCTGGCTCTTGGGAACGTGTTCCTCATACTGGATTGCCTCACCAGCCTTAATACAAGGGGAGGTACTTATTCTTAATGTAACTTGATGATATGCCATGATTGGTTGACACTCATGAGAAGCTAGCCCCTTTCTGAACAGAAACAGAGGAGGAATGGATTGGGTGTAACAGAGGAGATGTAGGTGAAGGAATGGGAGGAGAGGATAGAGGAGAAACTGAGATCAAGATGAAAAATAAATGAATTAATAAAATAATAACAAACACGTTTCCCCCTCTAGTTTAATTACTCTCATGTTGCCCTCAATTCAATACCCTTCTGACTTTGTTTCTTTTTGACAACTGAGTCCATTTATAATGCTGCCTGAATGTGTGAATGTGTTTTATGTGCATACCTGTTGGGCAATTCACTGAAGCATGAAAATTCTGTCACAAAATTAACTATGTCTGGTACAGTCATTTTTAATGTAAGGTACAAGTTTATATACTAAACTATATTTAATCTTCTGGTAATTACAACAAGATTATAATACAGTTATCACAAAATTCTAATTTGACTATAATTACATGTATCTGATATCTAATAAATAGTATGATACATTGTATCATCAATTTTAAATAATAAAATGTGATAGCCTTTTCCATATGACAAGTGAATAAGAGAAGAAATACTAAAATTATATAAGCATAATTGATTTAATTATACATATATATATTCCTATCATAGAATGTAGAAAATATACATGGTAATTGCAGTCTTTGGTTATGTAACTGGTAAGATTACAGCTGAGATATCGAATCACTTTGTGTCTTATCCGTTCGTACTCCTTTGTACTCAGCAACCACATCAGCTTATCATTGTTCTTTATCTTGTGAATTGATCAGTGACTTCATTGTTGAAGATTCTGGGACATTGGGACATCATGACAGACTGCATTATCTTAACAAAAAAGGTTGCTTACTAAAATAAATGACTTCAAGTATCTACTAGGTTTCACAAGCATTTTTCCTTTCTTCAATGTGGAGTAGAATCAAGCTGCACCTCCTTCCACAGTCCAGAATACACACCACAGATGCCATGAAGTAAGATTCCTGGTCACACAAGACTGTTTGAAATGCCATGAGCTGTGAATAAAGCATCACATAAATCCACAGAAATTTTCTTGGCCTAAATAGTACATAAATGTGTCTAGTCTCATAAACATGTACTATCATTTTAATAATCCAATCTGATTCATCTCATTATATTACCTAAAGTTTGCTGCCCCAATATCTTAGTGAATGTTGCCATATTAGAGATCACTTTTCACCTTTGCTGCTAGAAGAAGTTTGCACTGAACATCATTTTCATATAAAATCCACATCCTTTCTATAGTTAACACATTGCTAATTATTCTGCTGGGAAGAAACGGACATGATTAGTAATTGAATCTGCTTCTTTCCACAGAACTAGTCCTCTGACTAAAATTAATTTTTTAATGTTAGAAATCATATTTTCATTTGTCACTGGAAATGATTCATGTGTAACCCAAATACATTTTCCCTTTCCTTATGTAGCCATAGATGTCTATACAAATAAATTTCCAAAATATTTGCTATAAAATACTTCCCCTTCATATCTTTTATTGGTCTCTGAATGCTCTTTATTAGCATTGGCTATAGACAATAAAGGAATTTCTCACCTTATGTCTAACCATTTTTTCTTCTAAGCAAAATTTTATCAGAGGCACTGTTCCATGTGCTAGTCACTGAAGAAGTTTTCCTTATTATTCTTACTCATGTTTATCCCAGGAAGGCTCTGAAATGTTTATTCTCATTCTCATATTGTTGCTGAATGTCTTCCAAAGTGTTTACTGATAGTCAGCAACTCTTCAGCTGATTATAGGCAATTCCTCATGAAGTCATAGGTGTTGACTGAGAGAGGAAGTAAAATAATGGAAGTTAGTATGGTGAGATGGTTCCAGCAATAACATTATGCGAGTGTGATGACTTCAGTTTTATCCCTATGGTTTATGCATAACAATGGTTGTAGTGTCAAGCTGGTGGTAATTCCACCACTGGAGAGGTAGAAACAAGTGAATTCTGCTAGCAGGCAAAGCCTACCTAATGAGCTACACAAAACTGTGAGAAATTTAGCTTCAAGAAAACAAGGTAGACAGAGATTGATGTACCATACCAACGACTGACCTGGGGTCTGCACACACATGCCCAAGTACCTTACCACAAACTCAAATTTGTACATACACACACACACACACACACACACACACACACACACACACACACACACACACACACGAGAGAGAGAGAGAGAGAGAGAGAGAGAGAGAGAGAGAGAGAGAGAGAGGTAGACTTGAGCACTTGCAGCTTACTTGTCTGTACAGCTTCTGAGACTAATTATACAAATATTATTTCTGTCTAATGACAGAGTTAGTGCCTTTTATGTATTCATAGTTGTATGTCAGGTACTGTTTATTCAAAAATAACATACATTATTTGTTTGTTTGGTTTTTTTTTTGGTTTGTAGCTGTATTTTTTCTTTTCATTTTTCTTTATCAAGAAATGTTTTACTCACTCCACATACTACCCACAGATCCCCCCTCCTCCCTCCTCCCACGCCCCAGCCCTCTCTCCCAAGTCACCCCGCATCCCCACATCCCCCAAATTGAGGTCTCCCATGGGGAGTCAGCAGAGCCCAGCACACTGAGCCTAGGCAGGTCCAAGCCCCTTCCCACTGCACCAAGGCTGTGCAAGGTGTCACACCACAGGCACCAGATTCCAGAAGCCTGCCCATAGACCAGGGACAGATCCCGATACCCCTGCCTGGGTGCCCCCCAAACAGTTTGAGCCAAACAAGCGTCTTCCATATCCATTATTTGTTTTTATTCATTTCATTTGCCATGTTCCTACCTCCCTAACTGACAGAGTTGTAAGAAATTAAGAGATTTCTTTAAGTAGCACAGCAGCTACAAATTTGTTATTTTTTTCTATCCTACTAATTATTTAGGCTACTCGCTATGTATTATCCTCTAAAAATCAATCTTTCCTAAGTATGTGACTTTGATTGTTTTCATCTCTGGAGTAAACTGTCGGAGAATGCCAAGTGTTTGTAGAAAGGTTTGTCTGACGTAGGAAGATACACCTTGAGTGTGGAGTAAAGCTTCATGTACTAGGGCAGCAGATGGAATAAACGATGAGTTATTGGAGCTAGAGCCCCATAACACTGTTTAATGGAATCTTTGTTCTCCACAACTATAGAATAAATATACCAAATACCTCACAGTCTCATTCCCACAACTGCCCTACTCAGTTCCAAATGTGAGCCAAATAAACTCTTCTTTCTTGAAGCTATTTATACCACTCATTTATCCTAACAATGTAACAGTAACAAAATATGGTCCTAAGGTTGCGACTCTTTCTGTGGTTCATAAGCATTTAGCGCTGGCTTGCTGAACACATGTGGAAGACATAAAACTGTGGGTTTAATATGTGTTAGAAATGTTATAACCAGAGTTTAAGGAATCCATCCTGCGGGAGTTTGGAAGATCAAAATACTGAGACAAGTACAGACAGCAAGAAAGTCCAAAGAAGTTTCAGGAAGGAGAAACAAATAAATGGCCCTAGTTCATTACATTACAGTCATGTTGCTCATATTCTGACAGCTGGGAGTTTGCTGAAAAGAAATGGACTAATTTGTTTGCAAATGGAATTTCATCACGGGTAGCCTGCGACTCTCTCTTCCATCTCTTGTATTCTATTTGCAAGATGTGCCTTTGTGTTTATTGTGAGTTCTTAAATTTTTCATTTCCAGATTTCCCTCAGTTTGTGTTTTTCTTTCTTGATTCCATTTTGACTTTCAAGTCTTGAACAGTTCTATTATTTTTCACTGTTTGTGTTTCCATAGATTCCTTTGAGGGATGATTTACTTCCTCTTTTGGGAACTCTAACAGCTTCATAAAGGTTTTGTCTCCTGCTTTAACTGCATTGGAATATTCAGTACTTGCTTCAGTAAGGTTGCTAGGATCTAGTGGAGGCATGTTGTCCTAGCTGTAATTGTGCTTTTGATGATGGTGTTTGACATCTGGGTTTGAGGTGATTGTAATTCCAGATGCTGATATCTGGTACCGTCTGTGTTGGCATATTGTTCCTTGGTTTCTGTTGCCCTCTGGTCCTTGGGAGTGTATAGTGGCTATGTGTAGCCTGAGAAGAAACCCGGGATCCTATAAAATGTGGCCACTGGGAGGTCAGAGAAAAAATGTGTTTCTGGGTGCTGAGTTGACACTTAGAAGTGGGAATGGGCTAGGAAGGGACTGTGGAAGTCTATAACAAGGATGAAAGTGGGGTATTCTGTCAGGATTTGCTTAGTCCCGTAGAAATGGGGGCAGAGTGTCAGCAGAGGCTACAAGAGGTTGTATGCTACAGAGCTGGGGATGAGGCAGGAGGGTTGAATTTAAAGCAGAGGAGGAAGAGTGAAGCTCGGAACCTCTGCTCCCTGCTTGGTGGGCCTACTTGCTCTCTGTCAGGCTTGGCTAGTGGATTCCCAGGGAAAGCCTGCTGTAGTTAGGAACAGGATAACAGAGTGAGTAGCGAAAGGCACAAGAGATTTCTTTGCTTTTCTTACTTTTTCTTTCACTTTTTTTTTTTACTTTTTATCTATATTCATATTATTTTATTTATATATTTTCTTTCTTTATATTATGTGTTCTTTGTCTATATATTATGGCTTCCAATTTTGTGTTTTTATGCATTTCTATGTGTGTCACCAGTGAATCTCTGTGTCTGTATCCATTTCTTTTACCTTTCTGGGGGTTCTTTTCCTTGTATATGATTGCATTGTCCTATTTTGATGTGATGTTTTTGATTGTTTATATTTTATTTTATTATTATCCCTTAGAAGACTATCAGCTTTAGAATGAGAAACAGAAAGGATGTAGATCTGGATAAGAATGGAGGTGAGGATGAATTTGGAGGACTAGAGGGAGAGAAAATCATAACTGGCATACATTATATAAAAAACTTATTTTTGTCAAACAAAAAAATTACAAGAGAGAGAAAGAGAGAGAGAGGGGCTAGCTTTCGAGGAATGTTGTCTACTCACATGTTCTCCCCCAGGTCTAGGGTGAGAAAGAACAAGAGAAGAGACTGGAGTGTAGCACGAATCTTAAAGGTTATTATTAATAAAAGCAAACCTGGAGCCAGGTATTGGGGTGAATGCTGGAAGATCAGAGAAGCAGAACAAGCCACAGCTCCCTCATCTTGCCAGTTCCTCAGCTGATCCTGTTTCCTCAGACTGGAAGTCTCTGAGTCCTCATCCAAATCGGTCTCAGCTGAACTGCTACTCAGAAGCCTAAAAGCTTAACCAGCCAAATGCTTCTACTTTCTGGTCTTCACACCTTATGTATCTTTCTGCTTTCTGCCATCACTCCCTGGGATTAAAGACTCACTTCTTGGGATTAAAGGAGTGAGTCACCATGGTTGGCTAATTCCAATGTGGCCTTGAACTCACAGAGATCAAGAGGGATTTCTGCCTCTGGAATGCTAGGATTAAAGGCGTGAGTGCCACCTTTTTCTAGCCTCTGTATCTAGTGGCTGTTCTGTTCCTTGATCTCAGATAAGTTTATTAGGGTGCACAATATTTTGGGGAACACAGTACCACCACACTGGAAGGCATGAAAAATTGGGCAGGTAATAAGACCAAACTGATTTAGAGAATGAGATGGAGAGAAACCACTCTAATTGTTAAAAGTATCTATCAGCACCATTAGAGAGAAAATCCATTCCCCACACTTGGCATATTGAACTAATGTTAATGTGATGTACACAAGACCTCACCCTTACAAGACACCACTTAGTAAGCCTTTAATTTCATTGGAAGAAAGAGTGCTTTAAACTGAGGATTTCCTCCCTAGAGTTCCTCTAGAATTGCCATCTAGAAAAGTGTTTCCCCATTATGAATTGACGAGGCCCTCTGCATAAGAGATATATTTGTGTTGCTTGGTCTGCTTAAAGGGCCCCCTGGCAAATAGTTTCAGTATCCATCCCTGGTGGATGAGGTGGCTTTTTGGAGCCCACTGCCTATGATGTGACACCTCCCACAACCTTGAGGCACGGGGAGTGGCTTGGTCTTGACTCTATTGAATGTACCAGGCTCTCCTGACTCACCATATGAGGCCTTATCTTACTATAGGAGGAAATGGGGGTGGGTTGGGGGAGAGAGGCTGGAAGGGTGGGAGGAGGGAAGAGAGAGATCTGTGATTGGTATGTAAAATGAATAAAAAAAAATTCTTAATAAAGAACAAATACTAATAAAGAAGTGTTGGAACAATCTTATTCACACACAAACACACACACACACACACACACACACACACACACAAAACAAAATAGAATTGACCAATAGTAATCATAAGACTTTCTCAATGTGATAACAACTTATTAACTGATAAGAGCATTTCAAAACTATCTGTAGTACAAAAGAGATGTTGCACAATTTATATATTCTCCATGGTGGCAGGTAATAATCTGGAAGTGACTATGTAGAAGATTCATTCAATTCGTGGATTCAGAAAAAATTTATACTCATAAAAATATGCTGTATTTTCCTGGTCCCATGACATTTTGTTCATATAGCTAACATTTTTATTTTTTAGAAGGTGTGACTCTGGGAATATAAAAATAATCAAAATTCAAATTTAGTTCCTGACTACAAAATGATTTTTTTCAATAATAGCCACAGTTCTAGAAATAAATTAATGATAGTTAAAAAGAAAACCCTTTATTTTCACTCAGTATTAGACTTGAAAAACTTAAGGAATGAGCACCAACAAGTGTAGGGCTTGTACGTTCTCTACAAAGAAAAAAATAAGTTATGGAAATAAATTATTTCAAATAAAAAACCTTTGTCAAATCCTTTGTTGATGTGTAAAGTAACTTTTGAGATCAGTCTAGAAAATCTAAATTCAGTTCTTTTACATATTTTTATTATTCAAAATTCTATGCAGAATTTTGAAAAATGCCTTTTCTTAATGAATTGTAAAATATGACCCCTCTTAAAATCAGTCATCCGATTGAGATGTTTTTTCCTGAAATACATCCAGGGTGTTTTATGGTCATTATACAAGCTGGCTGTTTCATCTACTATTGCAGTTTCATTTCGCCCTGGGGAACCCAGCTGCCAGAAAAATGTGTTATCATTACATGCATGTCAAAAAGATAGTACACACTTCAGTAAAATGCACTCATTCAGCACATTCATTTGGCAACTTCCAGCTGCTACATATTTAACACAACCTTGAAATGATCTGCTAAACTGGGAATTGAAATCGAGATTTACTTCAGTGCAAATATAAAGCTAATTGGATAATATAATTTACAGTTTATTCCCTTACATTCCTATAAAACACAAATCACACTTAGGTAGATTTTTTTTTTAACGAATTTAATATTCTCATCAGAATAGTAGTTTAAGTACACTGATTCAAAAGTTTCTGCAAGTAGATTAAGAAAAATAAATCAGCATTATGTTAGTCATGGTTTTGATGAACTATTTTATATAAAAAGAGATAATTTATTTTTATTATTTTTAGTCATCTTGATCATGTCCCTATTTATGAATTCATTTAGAAACCTGATCCTCTTCCCAAGGTGTATTCAAATAACTTCAGAAATAGATCCAGGACCATGAGAGTTTTAACTTTAAAATAGAAACAATAAACTGTTATTAACCACTTAAAAACAGTCAGAAGGGTTTTACTTCAATTTACTTCAAAATTGCTGAAAGATAAAACTTTTGACTAACAATACAGATTCGTTAAAATGTGTTTTGTTGGTGAGAATAAGCATACACATGATTTTGCAAGGCCATCAAGAACACACAGTTTTGAAAATATCCTATTCTTAACTAATGATATTGGTGATAACTAATCAGCCCTATGCAGAAGGATGGAAAATCCCTCTCCTTAACTATACATAAAAATCAATTAAAAATCTACCAAAGGTCTCAATCTGAAATATGAAATCTTGAAATTTATATAAAATTAAATAAATCTAAATTAAATAAAATAGAAAAAGAAACTAAAATTGGGCTGGGTAGGGAGAAAACTGGGAGTTGCTCTGGAGTAGACAGTTTTGCTAACATGATAAAGGTCTTGGGATTGAGGCCAGGACACACACACACACACACACACACACACACACACACACACTGAAACAAACACCACATATCACACACACACACACACACACACACACACACACACACACACACACACACACACACACACCATACACCCCTAGAGACATAAATATTAAACAGAAACTTCTCAAAGAATACATATAAATGTTAATAAGCATTGAAAAGTAGAATTTCATTAATAATACAATGAAAATGAGGGAAACATCCAAAGAGATTCTCACTCATAGATTAAAATATCAATCATCAAAATGACCATAAGAGACAAGTGAGGACTAAGGACTTAGTGAAAGAGATCTCATATGTACTCTTGGCATGAATGCAAATCCCTTGAGTCATCATGGAAAACACCAATGCAGATTCTTCCCACAAATATAGAACAAAATTCAACAAATACATGACTGAAAATATACTTAAAAGATATAAAATACTTAAAATATAAAAGCTTACATGTTGATGTTTTCTGAAACTGTAGTCACAATTCTCAAAATGCCTACCGGATCTAGAGGACATTCAGTAAATGAATGGATAAGTAATAAAACAGGGGGTTTAAACAATATAACACTACTATCTTAAAAATAACATTAAATCTTTAAGTTCAGAAACATGGTTGAAAATGGACTATATAGTCTTAAGTGAAACATGACATACAGAAACTTAATTCCTTCATATTCACTCTCATCTAGGAAATAAGTGATCCAACTTGTAGATGTGCCAAACAGAATGTTGGCTATTAGATTATGGGAAGGAGAACGGGGAAGAGAGAGCTTCAGGCCTAGGATGGGATTAAGTAAGGCAGAGAGGGAGAACTATGATGCTCAGAGTCAAGCACAAGTGAGCAAATATGTTCACAGCATGATGTATACATGTATGTAAGATTGCTTCTCTACAATCCTCATTGATTTGTAATGCTAATACATTAATTAGTGTAATACGAATCTAAAGTGTTTTAGAAAATTAATGTACTGTCAAAATGTAAATGTACATTTATTATTTTATTTTAGAAGCTTTTAAACCATACACTTATTTTAAATGTTTAAATAACATTTTTTTTTCTCTAATGCTTTTTTTTTTTTTTTGAGCTGAGGATCGAACCCTGGGCCTTGCGCTTGCTAGGCACGCACTCTACCACTGAGCTAAATCCCCAACCCTAATGAGTATTTTAAGTAAGGAGATTTTGGCATGTTCTTTATTAGTAAATTATCAAGATATTTTGGGGTCCAGCCCCTCAAACCTCTTTCAAGGTCCAATAAAGACACTTCAGCAAGCAAAAGAAAACTATTATCCAGGGGGTGAATGAATGAATCTGTGCCCAACATATTCTTTCTATCCATATCTCTTTATTGTTCTGGTATTGATCTCTCTGCTGTCCTCTCTCTGTTTTCCTCTGGATCTCTGAAGTTTCCGGTTTTGTACACATGCAATCAGCCATTCTCCAACAAAACAAGATCACAAGACTTGAATATTTTTAAGGTCATAAAGGAAAATTAGAACTTCACAAGATGGTAACTGTCAGGCTTTCTTTATGACTCAAGGTGGGAGTGACTTATAAAAGCCTCAGAAAAGTCAGAAAGGGATTGGTCAAAGAGAGGTAGAGAGACCTTCAGTCAATAGGGAGGTCTAAGAAGTGGGGTAGGAAATTGTATGTAAGATGATATTCCTAAGTATGACAAGATAATAAGGTAATCAATAAACCAAGGAGAAACTAAGTATGAAGAATTAAGAGTTAACTATTAAGAGGTTAGATTGGGTCAGAGTCTTCTTACCTGCTGGCAGGGTGAAACCGGGGCACGGTTGTTCCCTGAGTAGCTATGCTTCAACAGTTTCAGACATGTCATAACTCTATGTTCTTGGCATGTCTGGGAAAGTCTCAAATGAGATACTTTTGCCTGGACACTAACACTGACCAAATGCCTGCAAATAAAGACAATCGCAAGGAGGCAGATCTCTATGTTTATACTGGAGAAAGGAACAAAGACCTGATCGTGGGAAACAGGATTTGACTGTGTGCCTGTTTTCACACATAGCTGGGGGATGTTATCCAGATATCCCAGATGCACAGGGGAAACTGTGCCCAATAAGTGATCAGAATACCCACCGCTAAACTGTGGAAATAATTCCCAAATTTGTAATAGATGGGAAAACCTATGGCTTTTGCAGCAAGAAACAACCAATTCATTCAAAGGGCAATAACCCCAACACGTCTTATGCCTTGGCTTAATCCTCCTTCAGAACACTTTGTTCTTATGGGTTAATTTTATCAAATGACAGCTGAATCCCTACTGCATAATACAGTGGCTCCCAGCAGTAAATTAAGTATTAAAAACTAGAACTCTGTAGAGATGGTCTCTAGAACATAGTCCTAAACATTATTTTTAACTTCACAACACATAGTTCCCCAAAATCACAAAGATAGAGAAATACACAGAGAGAGAGAGACAGAGGCAGAGACAGAGACACACATGAGTGAGAGACACAGACACAGAGAGACAGAGAGGGACACTGGCACACACACACAGAGAAAGAGTAAGAGAGAGAGAGATTCTGGTTAACTTACAAGTGTAAATGTTTGGAGATTAAAAATATAAACAAAATGATTCCTACACATAGATACAAATAAGAATATGGATAACAAATAATTGTAATATTTAAGACTGCAACCCACAGAGTTACTTTTTAAAATCAATACTTGGATTCATAACAACTAGTGCCACAAATTATACAATCTGTGTGAATAAGTGAGATTAAAATAAATACATAGAAGTACTATATTTCCATCTTCAGTTTATATACTTATAGGAAATTGGTTTTGTTCTGTTTTATGCACCCATGTTTAAGGTATCTGACTATGAAGTAGATAGCCTTAGGATTTTAGCATGATTTGAAATATTTCTCTATAAGCAAGAGAGGAAAATTGTTCACACCATCTCAACTAATCTTTAGAGCTACAAATTCTGAAAAAAAAAAAAAAAACTTATGTTTGATTTCCAAAACTAAAGATCAAATCTATTTGTTATATGTTATCTGAAATAAACCAAAAGAACTTAGAAGGTCTTTTTTTACTGAAGTAAATTAATCTTTGATGAATGCATTTCTGCTGTACATAAGCATGTTAGTATTTCTGGGAAAGTTGTAATTGACATCACAGTCTTACAGAGCATCATTATGTATCTGTACATAAAAACAAGATCAAACTTCATTTGCCAAAAAGATGGATCAAGAGTACATGTGAATCTAAATTAAAATGAAGAACTATGAGTTGCTCCTTTTGAAAATTAAGTATGCTGATAACCCCAAATGTGTGTTTCCTCAGTTAATTAGGAAATGCTAACCTTGCAACACACTCTTCTATCCATAAAGTGGTTACTTTCTACCATCTCTCAATGTCCCCATCTGCATTATGTGTTCTTCAATTTGCCTTAAATTTGGAAAGCAATAAGCCTAGATTTGAAGTTCTTTTACATCTCAGAATGGGAACCCCAAGCAATTTTCTTCCAATAAAAGCTCAAGAGAAAATAGAGCCTTTTTAGAAATTTTCTCTTTGAAAGATCAAATCAACACTCAAGCCCCTAATTCCACTTTTGCTCACTTGTAGGAAATTCTTCTCAAACTAGACACAGTGAGGTTTTACAAATCATCACATGATTAACTGTACCTCAGATTATAGCAGTCTTCTTCATCTGCCAGCTGTTAGCACATCTGTATCAACTGCTCATATTTTGCTTTTACTTTCAAATTCTTCTGTTGCAAATCATTATCCCCTGCACAATACATAGCTTATTCACCTTTAATTATTCAATCATTCAAGTTTTCATAAAATATCTTGAAATCAGAAAGGAGATATTCACTAATCCTGTTATCTCTCCTATATTAATTGGTTTGTGTTTGTGTTATAAAACACCATAATAAAAATCAACTTGGAGAGGAAAGGGTTATTTCACCTTACACTGAACAGGCCATCATTAAGGGAAGCTAATACAGGAACCCAGAATCAGAAATTTAAATACATACATAACTTCTAGTCTACTCCCTGTGTCTTTGTTAACTTTTTCCTAATATACATCTGCTAGGCTAGCACTACTTCAGAAGTTAAGGACCATATTATATCAATTAACCGTTAAGAAAATGCCACTGATGTCCCAATAATTCTATCTAATGAAGAGCATTTTTCAGGTGTTGTTCTCCAGGTTGATTATAATTTGTATCAAGTCAACCAAAACTTACACCACTCTTTCACTATCAAAGAACATGACTCCATTTGCAGTTTACATTGCTGATATAGGTTGGACATACAACTGACTTCCTTCCATTGAAATTTGAAAGTGAGTGAGATATGCTTATGCTTGACAAAAGAGTCTTTTGCTGGAAACCATGTTTGCTATGAACATATATGTGTATATCTAGGTCTGTTCAGAGGTTGACTTTTCCCTCTACTCCTTGAGCCTATGATGGAGACAGGGTTGAATTACAGCATTCCACATTGGGCTGAGTATATAGCAGTATAAACAGATTTGAGTCTAGGCATCACCCTGTTTCCTCTTCTATGAGGAGATCCTAGGAACAAGACTAAGAGCTGCACAAATCTGTGGATGTAAACATAAATATTTAAAGGGAAGTTTACTAACATGACTGTCTATAAAATAACACCAATCAGTAGTCCTCTGTTTTATGGTTTCCATAGACATGGGAATTGTCAGGCATAAATTCTCTTCTTTGAAAGATGCCTCAAATCCAATGAATAGAAGAGTTTCTTATTCTCAAAACCCTCTTGTCACTATTGTACAAATTGCTGTGTCTTCACTGTTAAGGCAGTATATACAGTCATACACTTTTGGTGTCCCTTAATGGGTAAGACCATTGATGTCTTTTCCCCCAGAAGACTACCTATGATCCTCAACACCATGATATCTAGCCAGAATGAAGAGTGTTTCTGGGTCATTACAAATTTATTTATCTATGTATTTCAACCAATGTCGGGTGTCTTCAATAATTGGGTCTTAATATGTAGCTAGAGTGAGCAACCAACCAACAAACAAAAAGAGCCTGCATTGTTTTGGTTGCCTCTGGGGACTCCTTCATTTATAGTGAGATAACTTGGGCTTGCCACTGAGGTTTTCATTTAAAACCCATGACTTCTGAGAGACTAATAATTGTCCATGTGAGCTAACTTAGTTCAAACTAACCTTCTATAGATTATATTTTAATTATCTTACAAACAAGTTTTGGTTACAGCTACATGACTTGTATTAATTAAAGTAAGTTAAAGGTTCCAACATGGATGGGGATGATCTCAGAATGCCCCCCCACACACAAATGAGGAGTTAATGCCATTTGTGTCTCTGGTCTCTGCAGGTATAGAATCACTTTTCTTTGGGGGAATAACTCTTGATAGTTTGCATATGCTCCTGTGGAAAGCTCTGCACTCATTTGCACAGAAGCATTCCCAATTGTAATCCATGGATAATTTTGAAAAACAAAATAAGAGGACATAACGTTAGGAGGGAGACTTTTAAGGGCAGACAAGCTAGGGATTTTGCAATAGGGACTTGGTATAGATATGACTAAAATACTTGGTTTTCATGCATGAAATTCAGAAAGAATAAAAGGAGTAAAAATATAAAGTTAAGTTAAAGAAAAATTTCCACATGGATAGCTGCTCCACTATTTTCAGTGCTATTCTAATTACAGCAGACAGAAAGTAGAACAAGCCTAGATGTCTATGTCCTCATGAAAGGAGAGTGAACATGTGATATATCTACACAAGGGAATATTATTCACCTCTTAAGATGAACAAAGCTATGATATTTGCAAGTAAATGTATGGTTCTGGAAAGATCACGTTGTGTGAGGTAGCACCCCCAAAAAGAACTAATTGCCAAACAAATGACAGGAACAACATGTATGTCATAATAAAAGATATGTTTTTCAAACTGATTGCATTTCATTTCCCTTTTGTGGTCTCAAAAAGAAGAAACATTATATAACACTGATGGCAGTTGTTGTGCAAGTAACTTTTATAAACTGCACAGAGGAAATGCTTCTATGTTTGAAAATGATTCTATTCAATTGTTTTCAGCAGTGGCAACACTGTCTCCTTATATTTCAAGTATATTTGAAAGTCATTGGCTGGAAACATGAGCAAGTGTTTAAAAATATCCTCAATAAGAAGAAATGAAGACTCATTACGAAACTTAAAGAAGCTATGTAAGTAGTGTTTTCATGAGAAAATCATATAACGTCGCTAGCTTGACAACACAATGGAGAAAGTCTTATTAAACTAACAAATTTTTTCATGTGAAAAAATAATTGTATTACTCACAAAAGTAAGTATTTTTCAAGGCGTTTAAATAAAGCACAAGTAAAAGAAAGATGAGGAAAAATAGTTTAGAAATAACTTTGACATATCATCAATTAAAAAGATACCTTTGGCTGGGTGGTGGTGGCGCACGCCTTTAATCCCAGCACTTGGGAGGCAGAGGAAGGAGGATCTCTGTGAGTTTGAGGTCAGCCTGGTCTACAGAGCTAGTTCCAGGAAAGGCACAAAACTACACAGAGAAACCCTGTCTCAAAAATTACTTAAAAAATAAATAAATAAAATTTAAAAAATAAAAAGATACCCTTGGGTTGAAATAAAGAAGCTTGAAGGCAGCAGCAGTCTTTCCTAGTTGTAGAATATGAATACTCCAGTACCAACCTACTAGGTAAGATATGACCACTGAGGTTATAATGACCTAACACATTTGAATATAGCCAACCTAATTTTTCTTGGCTTCAAGGCATGATCTGGTACAATAAATTCAAGGAAAAACTTCAAGCTGCCAAGTCATAGGCCTTAAGGGATAATTTACTATTGATGGTACTCTAAATGGAGGTGTAACCAAACTTCTTTTTAATAGTTATGATTATACACTTATCTCAGTGTTGATCGCATGATACTTATCGGCAGTGGTCAAAAGTTAAAACAGAGACACAAGGTAAAGGTGCTTGGTATCTGGTAGGCAGACTTCAAAAACGTGGACAAGTAGAAAAATAGGATGGCTTCCACATGGTGTTCTCTGATTTCTCTCTTTTCCTCATTCTCTATGCCCATATACATACCATGGACAGACATGCACAATCATTATTTAAAATGATTAAAAGTAGTAAGTCATAGGTTTTTAACAAAACTTTCAAAGCCTGGGACTTGGTACAGGTGCTGATGCTTCCAAACAGAAAGATAGCACAGAACATGGAGACAGTTCTAATGTGCCTTTGTTGGAGGACCTTCATTATCAAATGGGAGACTAAAAAAGAGAAAGAATCCCCAGGGAGTGGGTGCTTTCAGCAGAAAGGATGACCCTTATCCAATGACAAGCTGAGAGCTATTTCAAATTGAGGTCAAAGCCTCACTGTTTAGAAAATAAGAATGGTTGCATAAGTGCCTTAATTAAATAAAATTATGTACTAAAATCTTTAAAGAAGTCATCATGTTTCATTTTTTTGTTATCAACTTTGTACAAGTAAATTCATGATTTCATATCTATGTAAAATTTGGAAGGTTAATTGAATAGTTTAAAATCATTAGGCTGCAAAAAGTAAAATAATAATTTTAAAAAGTTTAGTTCCCATGTGAGAAAACATTTGTAAGAAAAGAAAAACTGAACAACTGTGATTATCTCATACAAAAGTTTTTAATTTTGATTTGGCTCAATAATAACTGGCACATTTCCTCTCTTTTTTTATGAAGTTTAATTTTGTTCCTTCTTTCTCACTAGATCTGGCTACATCCTTTCAGGT
The DNA here is from genome assembly GCF_903995425.1 of Onychomys torridus. Lineage (NCBI taxonomy): Eukaryota > Metazoa > Chordata > Mammalia > Rodentia > Cricetidae > Onychomys > Onychomys torridus. Next base: position 98,573,388 of record NC_050451.1, read on the forward strand.
ATGTTCCCACACATCAGTCAGATGCCCTAAGGTCTCTACTAGATTTTGATTGTGTCTTCAGAGCTGTAAAATGAATTAAAAATTAGGATTATATTTTACATATAAAAGAATGAAACCTACTTTTAAAACATGATTCTGTGACTAGTTTTCAAAGACCACTTTTATAAAACTTGTAACAATGTCATAAGCAGATGAAAAGTTTATTTAGCTGTCATTTTTAATTTAAAATAAACCCACTGATGTTTGTTTTGTTCCAGATATTGTGAATATGTGTTTATTATGTTTTTTTCATTGTCTATTGCTTAATATATCTGAGGTTAAATATTAAATATTGCATTGTCTACTCAGAAAATAAAGACATGTTGAACAATGGGTTTTCTAAACAATATTATAAAGGTGAATATTCTCATTTGGGGTATAAGTAGCATATGGATCTCTGTCCTGTGCCTCATTATTCTATTCAAAACTTTAAAGATTATTCAGGATCCTATCACTACATTGGCATGATCAGGTGACTGACATTAGTCTTCATTCTCAGTGCTGATTCATAAGACCTACAACAAAATGGAACAATAAAATCTATAAAAGGAGTGTTCAATGTTTCTAGATCTGCTCAAGTTTTAACTGTGCTTCAAATACTTCAATGGTCATCATAGGTTCACTGAGATAAGTAAGGAATTTTGTGAAAACATGTAAAAGTAATCTGAATTTTAAAAAGTGCTTATTTTTTCCTCTTTTAAATTTATTCAGAAAAAAAGCATTATAATTAAAAGAAATGGAGAGCAAATTACAATGAAATTAATTGAAAATAAACTGTGAGGTACTGGATTAGTCTTAGAAACATCCTGATGTACCTTGGTGTATATATACATACATAGAGAATCCATTCTCTCTACTGTGACTGCATTCCTCATCTTTCCTCTGAGAGAATAATAAGCAGTGATATGCCAGGATTAGTAACTATATCTTCTGAAAGGATCTTATTTTGTAAAGCCAGTATTTAATAAAAACTAATTATATGTCAAAATATTATTATGTAATCTTCAACATCTTCATTTATATCAAGAAATAAATTATCCTAAGTTTACCTGGACCCAGAAAAGTCCATGTAAGTCTTGGAGCAACATATGACAATAAGAAATAATTTGAGTGTTGAAGGAGAAAAGTAAAACATTAAAAAAAAAAAAGGAAACAAAAAATCCACGGTGAACCAACCAACCAAACAAACACAAATCAAACTGAAAGAATCCTTAGAGGACAAAGAATGATTTAAGAAACCAGATTGGCATGGGCATTGGTGACCCATGCCTTAATCCCACCACTTGGAGGCAGAAGCAGGCAAATACCTGTGGGTTTGAGACCAGCCTGGTCTACAGAGTGAGATCCAGAACAGGCACCAAAGCTGCACAGAGAAACCCTGTCTCCAAAAGAAATCAGCTTGGTTGATTAGCAGTAGAATATAATCAAATGACAATATCAAATTAAATGGAGAGAAAATCAAAGCAATACCACTAAAATAAGGAACAAGGCAAGGCTGTCCCCTTTCCCCATACTTATTCAATATAGTACTTGAAGTTCTAGCCAGAGCTATATAAGGAGATTAAGGGGATACAAATTGGAAAGGAAGAAATCAAGCTCTCCCTATTTGCAGATGACATGATAGTATACATGACTGACCCCCAAAATTCAACCAAGGAACTGATACAGCTAATAAAAACCTTCAGCAACATAGCAGGATACAAGATCAACTCAAAAAAATGAGTAGCCCTCCTATATACAATAGACACACAGGCTGAGAAGGAAATCAGAGATAAATCACCCTTTACAATAGCCACAAATGATATAAAATAACTTGGGGTTACTCTAACTAAGCATGTGAAGGATCTATATGACAAGAACTTTAAGTCCCTGAAAAAATAAATTGAAGAAGATGTCAGAAAATGGAAAGAGTTCCCATGCTCAAGGATAGGCAGGTTTAACATAGTAAAAATGGCGATCTTACCAAAAGCAATCTACAGATTCAATGCAATCCCCATCAAATTACCAGCACAATTCTTCACAGATCTGGAAACAATAATACTCAACTACATATGGAAAAACAAAAAAACCCAGGGTAGCCAAAACAATCCTGTACAATAAAACAACCTCTGGAGGCATCGCGATCCCTGACCTTAAGCTCTACTATAGAGCTACTGTAATAAAAACAGCTTGGTACTGGCATAAAAACCGACATGTGGAACAATGGAATTGAATTGAAGACCCTGACATTAACCCACACACCTATGAACATATAATTTTTGACAAAGAAGCCAAAAATGTACAATGGAAAAGAGAAAGCATCTTCAGCAAATGGTGCTGGCATAACTGGATGCCAATGTGTAGAAGGCTGCACATAGATCCATATCTGTCACCGTGCACAAAACTTAAGTCCAAGTGGATCAAAGACCACAACATAAATCCAGTTACTCTGAACCTGATAGAAGGGAAAGTAGGAAGTACTCTCGAATGCATTGGCACTAGAGATCACTTTCTAAATGTAACACCAATAGCACAGACACTGAGAGAAACAATCAATCAATGGGGCCTGTTGAAACTGAGCTTTTGTAGAGCAAAGGACACAGTCAACAAGACAAAGCAACAGCGTACAGAATGGGGAAAGTTCTTTACCAAACCCACATCTGACAGATGGCTGATATCCAGAATATATAAAGAACTCAAGAAATGCCCAACAGACCAATTAAGAAATGGGTTATAGAACTAAACAGAGAATTCTCCACAGAGGAAGTTCAAATGGCTGAAAGACATTTAAAGAATTGCTCAGCATCCCTAATTATCCGGGAAATGCAAATCAAAAGGACTCTGAGATACCACCTTAAACCTGTCAGAGTGGCTAAGATCAAAAACACAGAAGACAGCTTATGCTGGAGAGGATGTGGAGCAAGGGGAACTCTCCTCCACTGCTGGTGGGAATGCAAGCTTGTACAGCCACTTTGGAAATCAATATGGTGCTTTCTTAGAAAGCTGGGAATCCATCTCCCCCAAGCCCCAGCTGTAGCACTCTTGGGCATATACCCAAGGAATGCTCAATCATACCACAAGGGCATTTGCTCAGCTATGTTCATATCAGCTTTGTTTGTAATAGTCAGAACCTGGAAACAACCTAGAGGCCCTTCAACTGAAGAATGGATAAAGAAAATATGGTACATATACACAATGGAGTACTACTCATCAGAGAAAAACAATGACATCATGAGGGTTGCAGGCAAATGGATGGATCTAGAAAAAATCATCCTGAGTAAGGTAACCCAGACTCAGAAGGACAAACATGGTATGTACTCACTCATAGGAGGATACTAGATGTAAAACAAAGATGACTAGACTGCTACACAACTCCAGGGAGGCTACCTAGAAAAAGGGACCCTAGGAAAGACACAGGGATCACCCAATGACAGAAAAATGGATGAGATCTACATGAACATCCTGGACGACAGTGGGAGTAGTGAAGGGCAAGGTTTGAGGGAAAGAGAGCTTAGGGAAGCAGGAGATCCCAGCTGGATCAAGAACAGAAAAGGAGAATGAGGAATAACAGACCATGATAAATGAAGACCACATGAGAACAGGAATAGGCAGAGTGCTGGAGAGGTCCCCAGAAATCCACAATGATATATCCTCTGTAGACTGCTGGCAATGGTCGAGAGAAAGCCTGATCTGACCTAGTCTGGTGATCAGATGACTAAACACCCCAACAGTCGTCTTGGAACTCTCATCGGATAACTGATGGAATTGGATGCAGAGATCGTCAGCCAGGCCCCAGGTGGAGCTCCAGGTGTCCAACTGTTGAGAAAGAGGAGGGACTGCAAGAGTGTGAATTGTTGAATCCAAGATTGCCAAAAGCACAGGGACAAATAGCCAATGTAATAGAAGCACATGAATTATGAACCAACAGCTGAGGAGCCCCCAGCTAGATCCGGCCCTCTGGATAAGTCAGACAATTGAATAGCTTGATCTGTTTGGATGGAACCCAGTCTGTGGGACCAGGACCTGTCCTTAGTGCATGAGCTGACTGTTTGGAACCTTGGGCTTACACAGGGACACATGCTCATTCTGGAAGGAGGGGACAGGACCTGTCTGTACTGAATCTACCAGGTTTAAATGAGTCCCCAGGGGTGCCTTGATCCTGGAGGACATGGGATTGGAAGCGAGGGGCTGGGGGGAAGGTGGGAGTGGCGGCGGGAGGGGGAGGACAAGGGAACCCATGGCTGATGTATAAAATTAAAACACATAATAATAATAAAATATTTATTAAATAAATAAATAAATAAATAAATAAATAAATAAATAAATTGGAAGCCATTATACATATACAGAGGACATTGTGCCCTTCTGTGCAGGCCCTATGCATGTTGCTTCAGTCCCTGTGTGTTCATATGAACATTGCTAATGTTTATCTACAGGCTTATTATCCTAGTGTACTCTTCAATCTCCTCTTCTGTGAAGTTCCCTGAGTTTCTAGTGAGGACTTTGATGTAGACACCCCATTTAGATCTTTCATTCTCTGCATTAAATCTGTCTATGATTCTCTATATTTGCTCCCATCTGCTGCAGGAGAAAGACTCTTTGATGATAGCTGAACAAAGCATTCATCTCTGAGTTTAACAGAATATCATTCAGAGTTATCACTATTCTTTTATTTGTTTGTTTTGTTCTTTTTTTTTTTTTTTGAGAAGTAATACTTTATTTCACACTAGGTTCCTAGACTAACTGGGCACCAATTCTTGGTCACCCAAACAGATATTTCATGGCATGGGTATTATGTAACATCAATTATTGGTAATTTGGATATCCACTCTCTGACTTTTAGTTAATTTGGATAATGTTTTTTGTTTGTTTGTTTGTTTTCTCAATTTTATTTTCTCAAAGAATCAACTCTTGATTATTTCTTGCCATCTACAACTTTTGTGTATGCTTTCTTCTTTGAGTTCTAGAGATTTTCAGGTGCTGCAAAGTTTTTATGAGATATCTCCGAATTTGTTATCTAAGCAGTTAGTGCTGTGATCCTGCCTCTCAGCACAGCTGTCACTGTTGCTGGTAAGCTTTGAAATCTATGTATTCCTTTTATTTGATTATACAAAGTCTTTATTTCTTTATAATTTTCTGTCTTGGCCATTTTTCATTCAATAGAGTTGTTCAGTTTCCATGAGATTTTCAACTCTCTGTTGTTGTTGGTATATAGCTTTAATATGTTGTGGTCTGAAAGGGAGTTATTCCAATTCTCTTCCACCTGTTGAGGATTGTGTTGTGTCTGAGTATGTGGTCATTTTGAAAAAAGTTACATAAGGTAATGAAAAGCATATTTCAAAGAAGAAGCATATTCTTTGGTGTTTGGATGAAATGTATTATTTAGGCCAATGTATCTTATCGCTTCAGTTAGCTCTAGCATTTCTATTTAATATTTGTCTTGATGTCCTGTCTGTTGTCAAAAATATAATACTGAAATCTCCCAACATCATTTTGGAAGTGTTAATATGTGATTTAAGCTACAGTAGTGATTCCTTTTCAAAACTGAGGGCCTTTTGTTTGAGCCTATATGTTAAGAATTGAAATGACCTCTTGGTCATTGGATTTTTCCTTTTATGAGTCTGTAGTGTCCCTCCCTATCTCTTCTGATTTGCTTTGGTGTGAAGTCTATTTTTTTTTCAGATATTAATGTGCCTACTTCACTGTGTTTTTTAGGGCCATTTGCTTGGAATAACATTTTCAACTCTTTAACTTGCAGTTGTATCTATCCTTGGTGTTAAATTGCATTTCTTGGATGAAGCACAAAGGTGGATTCTGTTTTCAAATCCGTACTCTTGGTCTTTACCTTTTTATTGGGGAATTAAGACCATTGATATTGACAGATATAGTTGACCAATGATTGTTGACTCGCATTATTTTGTTGTTGCTGTAGATAGTGGTAGTGGTGGTAGTAGTCGTGTGTGTGTGTGTGTGTGTGTGTGTGTGTGTGTGTGTGTGTTCTGCTTCTTTTCTTTTTGTTATTCAGTGTTTATTTCCTATGTTTTCTTAGTTGCAGTTAACCTCTTTAGGTTTAATTTACCTTCCAACAACTTCTGTGGAGCTGGCTTTGTGAATAGATTTTGCTTAAACTTGGTTTTATCATGGAATGTCTCATTTTCTGATCTATGGTGATTGAAAATTTTTCTTGTTATAGTACCCTGGGCTGGCATCTGTGGTCTCTTAGAGTCTGCAGCACATCTGCCCAGTCTCTTCTGGCTTCTAGAGTCTCCTTTGTGAACTCAGGTGTAATTCTAATAGTTCTACCTCCATATGTTATGTGTTCTTTTTTTCCCTTGAATCTTTTAGTATTCTTTCTTTGTTCTGTACACTTAGTGTTTTGACTATTATGATTCAAAGGGAATTTCTTTTCTGGTTCAGTCTACTTAATGTTTTGTATGCTTCTTGTAGTTTAATAAGCATCTCCTCATACAGAATAGGAAAATTTCTACTATGTTCTTGCTGAAACATTTTCCGTGTCTTTGACGTTTGTTTCTTCCTCTTCATCTATTTCTATTTTAGATTTAGACTTTTCATAGTGTTCAGACTTTGAATGTTTTCTTTTAAGAATTTTAGATGTAATACTTCCTTTGATTAATGTACCTATTTCTTCTATTGTGTCTTCAATGTCTGAGATTATCTCTTCCATCTCTTTTATTTGGTTGTTGAAACTTGCCTCTGTAGTCCCTGATCAAGTTCCTAAACTTTTCATTTCCATATTTCCTTCAGTTTGGGTTTTGTTTAATAACTCTATTTCCACTTTTAGGTCTTAAAAGGTTTTTATTCATTTCATTTTACAGTTTTTGTCTTCACAGTTTACTTTAAAGGATTTATGTATTTCCTCTTTAAGGACATATATCATATTCAAAAGAGTTTTTTTTTTTAGCAGAGGATCGAACCCAGGGCCTAGTGCTTGCTAGGCAATCACTCTACCACTGACCTAAATCCCCAACCCTCATAAGAGATTTTAAGGTGGTTTTCATGCACTTCATCTTGTTTGGAATATCAAAGGCCTGCTCTCAAAAACTATCTAGTGAGTGATATTTTCCTGGCTGTTATTGATTGTGTTTTTTACATTGGCATCTATGCATCTGGGATTTGGAAGATTGTAATTCTAGGTGCTGATATCTGATCTTCTTTTGTTGGGGGGGGTATTTTGTTCCATTGTTTTGTTTCCTCTTGAGTTATTGAGCAAGTATGTGACTGATTTTGTTGCCTGAAAGGAACACTTCTAAATCCAGATAGGTAAGAATGTTGTGTGTCCCATATTAAATGTGTTTCTTAACACTGAGACCAGACACTGAGAAATCACCATTCCTCATTCCTGGGGCTGGTAGATGGGCTTTATAAGAGGGAATAAATCTGAGTGTTACACTATGGAATGCTTAGTTAATTCCCTGAGAATAGGAGCAGAGTGTGATGAGGGGCTACAACAGAAGGCACACTGCAGAGCTGGAGATGACATAGGGGGATCGGACTTGGAAAATGCAGGGAAGGATGAAGTTATTCAGTTAGCCTACTTTCTTGCCTGGTCAGAATGGACTATGGATTTCAAAGGAGTGCCTACTGGAGTTTGGTGATTGAACAAGGCAATGATTTGGTGCAAGAGAGTTTACATAGGAAGATCTGTGTGCTTCACTGGATATGGGTACAGAAAGGGAGGGAGGCTGCAGCAGTTATTCTATTACAGACCTCTGAATGAGACTAGGAGATTGGATCGGGAGGAGCAGAGGAAGAATTGAATATCTGTAATTAGCCTGACTACTTCCCTGACTGTGAGTTTCCATGCAGTACCTGCTGGAGTTGGAAATGGAATAAAGATACAATGAGTTGGAGGATGGAGGTTAGGATGTAAAGATCTGTGGGATCCACTAGGATGTACTAGAAATGAGGGGAAAAGGGAGACTGCCACATATGTTCTGTTGCAGTGCTATAGATGAAGATGGGGGATTAATCTGGAGGAGCAGAGGGAAAACAGCAGATCCACAGTTAGCCTATGTGCTTCTCTTACAGGGTTGCCTATGCGTTACCAGGGATTGCCTGATGAAGTTGCAGATTGGGATTAAGCAAAGACCATGGAAAAAGAGATTAGGAGGGACAGATAAGGAGGATCCACTACTGATGGGTGTGGGAGGGGAAGAGAGGCTGAATCAGATGTTCTGCTGCAGAGCTGGGATGAGACTTTGGGATTGGACTGGAGGAGTGAAGGAAGACGTGAAGATCTGCAGGTAGCCTACCTACTTCCCTGGGCAGACTGGTTTATGGGTTCCCAGGTAGCACTTGATGAAGCTTGGGGCTGGGATAAAACAAGATTTGGAGGAGGGAGGTTAGGAGACAGAGACCTACGGGGTCCACTGGAGATGAGGGAGGTTCCGGTAAAGTGTTCTACTGAAGATCTGAGGATCTGGACTTGGAAAAATGGAGGAAACAGTGAAGATCTATTGTTGACCTTTCCTTCTTCACTGACCAATGTCATAGTATACTTATTTAATACATGAGACTTTGTGGGGCAATTCTAATGCAGAATATATTGCATATTCACAATAGTTTGGGAACTCTAAAATTATTTTGAAACAAAAATATTGTTATAATATATAGCTTTATGAAACATGTAGTGTCTTTGAGTGTGACTAGTCATAAGTGAATAAAATTCATATGTCCTTTTAACCACTACTAACTCGTAGTGGTCCACTGCCATGTACTCTTATTCTAGTCAAAGGAAGCAAATAATTAGTAAGACCACAGTAGCTGTTTCAACATAGATGGTACACTAGTCATTGTATCATGATTTGTGCTTTTCCTATACAAAGATAAGTCTATCATTAAGAAAATTGGAAAATATCTCTGAGCTTATATAGAGAGAAAACAGTAATTAATAACAAAGTACTAGAGAAAGGAAATGATATGAAAAATAACTAATTTATAATGTTCACATATTCATCTTTTCATGCACCCATTGGACTTTATTCTCTACTTCCTATCAAGATGTCAATAAATTACAGTTTGAATGTGGAGGTAGGTATCTCTACCACAGGGAAGGTTATTGTAAAATGACTTCGATTTGGAATTCCGTGAATGGCTGAAACCATGCAACTTTTGTAATATTCTTTCACAAATCCCGTTTCTCTACTTAATCACTAAGTAAATACCAGCTTACCCCAGTCTTCAGTTACTTTAACTTCAGATACTGGTGATGATTAATCTTGTCAACTTGACTGAATCTATAATTAACTGGCTTCACCTGTGAGGGATTTTCTTGATTAACTTATTTCAGATGTGAAGTATCTCCTGCATGTGGTCAGTACCTTCCAGTGGCAGCATAGATAAAAAGGAGGTTAAAGGCAAAAGCTCTATGTTGACCACATTTTTTTTGTGTGTGTGTGACTCATTGGCAAGATGAATTCCTCTATCCTCTTTTTTTCTGACATTTTTCTTGTGGTTGATTTGTTTGTTTGTTTGTTTGTTGTTGCATTCATTCTCTGATATCAGAACAAAGTTACTTCTGGTTTCAGGCCAACAATGAACATTAGGATTTCTAGGGCATACAGTTTTGTGGACTGATAAGGTAATGGGTTTTCAGATGATCCATTGAGAAGACAACCATTGTCGAACTACACAAACAATAGACTATAATGTAGTCTTTCATTACATACTTAATAGATCAGTTATGCTCCTCTAAAGCAGTGGTTCTCAACATGTGGGTCACAAACAGCTTGGACATCAAACTATCCTTTCATAGAAGTCACATATCGGATATACTGTATATTAGATTCATAATGGTAACAAAATTATAGTTATGATGTAACAAACAAAAATAAGTTCATGTTTAGAGGTCACCATGACATGAAGAACTGTATGAAAGGGTCACAGCATTAGGAATGTTGACAACCATTGCTCTAAAAAGAAACATAAGCAATACAACACATAATCATATCCACATTTACTCAGGTGGGAAAGACTCTACCCAAGTTCAAATTGATAAACCAATGAAGGTATTAGATTTATTTATAGGAACATGAGTAACACCAAGCAACTGCATCATCAAAATCTTTCACATCATCATGGATAACATCAAGAAAACAGCAAAATATGATCTAACTTAGTTCACATTCTATTCCATGTTTTGCAAACTCTCTGCTCCAAGACCACCTCCAGCAGAAAGGTGAGAAAGATTAGTGGGTATAAACTTATAAGGACATTTAATGACTCTCTACTCCCCTCCTACTATGGAGCATTAACAGCATCATTATTGTTGACCCATTTATCATTTTCTTATTTTGCTTTCTTCACTTTCTGGATTAACAGAATTATGTGTTAAGAGATAATATAACTATGAGGGAGATTCATATCTTATACCTAGTACAAAAAGTGTACTTCAATAAAAACAATTCTATTAATGCTCTGAGAAGTACACCTAACACTTTTCTTTTTTATTTTATAATTTAATTTAATTTTACATATCAGCCATGGATTCCCCTGTCCTCCCACTCCCACCCCTGGCCCTGCCTTCCCACTGCCAGCCCACTCCCCATTCCCATCTCCTCCAGGGCAAAGGCTCCCCTGGGGATTCAGATCAACCTGGTAGATTCAGTCCAGGCAGGTCCAGTCTCCTCCTTCCAGGCTGAGCAAAGTGTCCCTGCATAAGCCCCAGGTTCCAAACAGCCAGCTCATGCACTAAAGATAGGTCTGGGTCCCACTGCTTGGATGCCTCCCAAACAGTTCAAGCTAATCAACTGCCTCACTTATCCAGAGGGCCTGATTCAGTTGGGGGCTCTTTGTCCCTGTGCTTTTCCAATCTTGGTCTCAACAATTCTCACTCATACAATCCCTCCTCTTTCACACCAAGTGGACTCCAGGAGCTCCACCTGGGGCCTGGCCATGGATCTCTGCATCCACTTCCATCAGTTATTGGATGAGAGTTCTAGCACAACGTTTAGGGTGTTTGGCCATCTGATCACCAGATTAGGTCAGTTTAGGCTTTCCTTCGACCATTGCCAGTAGTCTACAGTGGATGTATCATTGTGGATTTCTGGGAATCTCTCTAGCACTTTGCTTCTTCCTAGTCTCATGGGGTCTTCATTTATCATGCTCTCTTTCCTTGTTCTTCCTCTCTGTTCTTGATCCAGCTGGGATCTCCTGCTCCCCTAAGCACTCTTTCTCTCAAACCTTGCTCTTCATTACCCTCCACTCATTTCCAGGTTGTTCATGTAGATCTCATCCATTTCTCTGTCATTGGGCAATACCTGTGTCTTTCTTAGGGTACTACTTTCTAGGTAGCCTCCCTGGAGTTGTGAGTAGCAGTTTAGTTATCTTTGTTTTACACCTAGTATCTATCCTCCTATGAGTGAGTACATACCATGTTTGTCTTTCTGAGTCTGGGTTACCTCACTCAGGATGATGTTTTTCTAGATCTATCCATTTGCCTGCAAACCTCATGATGTCATTGTTTTTCTCTGCTGAGTAGTACTCCATTGTGTATATGTAGCATATTGTCTTTGTCCATTCTTCAGTTGAAGGGCATCTAGGTTGTTTCCAGGTTCTGGCTATTACAAACAATGCTGCTATGCACATAGCTGAGCAAATGCCCTGGTGGTGTGATTGAGAATTCCTTGGCACCTAACACTTTTCAATATTCAAGGAATAAAATGAAAAGCCAATTCAGTCTACAGCACAACTAGTGATGATAAAATATCAATGTGGCATTTTACCATTTCCTGAAAGAAACAAATGCAGTTATATAAAGAATAGTCAGATATGAGTAAAGTTGAGAAATTAATTATGATTAGTTTATTATTATATCAATAATCAAATTTGAAAATAATAAAAAATAGAAAATCAATCAGATTTTAAAATAATATTTTATATTTTCTTTTAAAATTTCATATGTTTAAGCAATGCATCTTCATATCCAACCTACACACCCTCCTTCCAACTTTTCTCTTGTCCCAAAAGTGACTCTCTTTCTCAAGTTAATGTCTTTTTTATTATTTAACCCACTGAGGCCAACTACTGCCGACATAGACTGGTGTGGAGTCATCCACTGAGACCCTGGCAGCCTATTGTCACACTCCAAAGTAAACTGATTCTCTACACCCACGTAGCCATTAACATCAATAACAACTTGGAAAAGCTAGGATATGAAGGGACATGGGAGCCCTTATGCCCTTCATACTGTAAAATTTAACTGCAATGATGATGAATAGGTATTGACAATTGTTGAAAAGTCCTATGTATAATAACTCTGCCAGGTCCAGAAGACAATACTTCACAACACACTTCCCGAAATTCTTTTTATTCTCTCTATGAATGTTATGTGTAGGAGAAGTTTTATATAAATGTCTGATCTATAGCTAATCGCTCATGATCACTTATTCTCAGCATTTTTTTAAAGCAATGAGTCTTTGCATAATCCACTACCCACTGAAAGAAGTACAGATCTATAGCTATTAATATTAATATTAATTTAATTTATTATTAAAATTAATAATTTTATATTTATATAAAATTAAATATAGCTATTAAATATTTAGAATGCAGCATCATAAGACCTTTTTTATTAAACACAGAGCAGTAAGCTCCCTGAAAGAGTCTATGGCTCCCATATCCAAAGTATATTTACCAGATCCACAGTGCCAGGCGTCAGTTCTGTCCTGTGGAATGGGTCCTGAATCCAAACAAGAGAGCTGCCAGTCAATTACCCACATAAACAGACTTCCCCTATTGTACTAGTAGGCACATTTTGCCTCACAGGTCAGTGTTGCAGTTTGCTTGTCCATCAATCACTAAAAAAAACATTGTTGACTTTTTTTTTTTTTTTTTGCAATGACATATGTAGTATTTTCATTAACATTAAAGCTCACCTAGAAGGAGAAAGTTTCTAAGCCCATTTGAGATTGTTTGATCTAAATCCAGCATTTTGTGTTTTCAGCAACAGAGTTTTAGTATCTACTTGTGATGGGCAATCAAGAGCCTGTATTGTCCTGGGTGCATCATCAAAATCTTTCACATCGTCAAGGTGAGGCCTCCATGATCAGTACTCTTGTCATATCAACATCTACCTTCCCTACACACCCAATATTATTTTCCTTTTTAATAGTCCACACCATTCAGTTTGTGCTCTCAGTATGCTCCACGTGTGGGCTTATCCACTGGAGTTTGGTCAACTTACCAGAGACCACATCCATAAAGAGAACTTGTCTCAGTAGCTGTAATTTGCTAATAGCTTCTCAGCTAAGGGTCAGCCTTCTTCTCCACTTCATCTGCCATGCTGCCATTATTTGTGTGGCTTGAGCTTGTACAGGTCTTGTAGATGCTGTCACAAGCACTGTAAATTCATATGTACAATTGTCCCACTGTACTCAGAAAACTTTGCTTCCTGGTACTCCACTACTTCCTTCAGCTCTTCCAATCTTTCCTTTCCTTCTTTTGTGATAATCCCTGAGCCTTGGGAAGAAAGGGAATGATACTAATGTTCCATTTATAACTAAGGAACTCATAGTCCTTTATTTTCTTTTTTTTTCAACCAGATATTATTTTTAATGTTTATAATTCTTTGTAGCTTTTAGTTATAACATACCAAGAATGCACTGTGAGAACTTAATTAGCTTCAGTACTTTGCAATGTGGATTTTATGGTTAATTTTATTTTGAAGGTGATCAAGTTATTTTAATTTCAAGTATCATCATGTAACATCCTCTAAATGTCTTATTTTTCTTTTTTTTTTAAATTTTATTTCAAATTCTATTTTTCTAATCTTCAGCCAGCTTGAGGATCTTTGTATATTATTGTCTACTGCAAATGAAGGTTGTCTGATAAAATTTGAAAGATATACTAATCTATGGGGATAATGATAAGTCATTAGTAATCATTTTAATGCTTCATCCATTTAGTATAGTAGTAGATATCCATGGGGTTCTATCTATCCACAGTATCTTGACCTGGATATTGGTGCCAGGTATATATTTAATGTTTTATAATAAACCTTAAAGCAAAACAAAGTGGTAAGAATTTCCACTGGTTCATATAGTTTCTGTAAATATTTGAATCCCACAGTATACCTATGGATTCTAATAAATGAATGAGAAATAATTGTCACAAAATGTCAGTGAAAGCAAATAAAAACAAAAACAAAATTTCCAATGTCAGAGAGGAGGGACAAATGGAAATTTCATATTGTTTCTATAAATTATCTCCTTTTTATTTAATTTTTGCATACATTTTTCCATATTCCCCCCATATCTCCCAGTTCCGTCCTACCTCCCTAATCACCCAAGTTCACTTTCTATCCCCCAAAATCAAAATCAATCAATGCAAAATTCAAAACAATGAAGAAGCAAGTGAAACAAAAATATTGTAAAATAAAACAAAAAGCCACTCCCCCCCCAAAACCCCACAAATAACACACCATCACTATCACCACCAGAAATGAAAAGTATGAAGTCTGATTTATTTTGGACAAGTACCCCTCTCCAGGGGGTATGCCCCATAGACAGGATGATACACTAGTGACACTCCATTAGAGAAAACTGATTTGTCCATTCCCAGTAGGTATCATTTCTAAATGACTGCTTATTAAGGTTTGACCTTTGTGTTTACTTTCTCTTCTCAGTGCTGGGATTTTATATGTCTTGAATCTGTACAGGTCATGCACCTGTTTTCACAGTTTTGTGAAATCATTTGTGTATGAATCATGTTGTGTCTAGAAGCCACTGCTTCCTTAGAGTCACCCAAGACTTTTGATTCTCCCTAAATCCCAGGACCAGATGGATTCAGTAGTGCAGATTTCTACCAGACCATCAAAGAAGAAATAATGTCAATAATCCTCAAATTATTCTTTCAGAACTCAGTATTAGTGAACCATCCCAACCAATAAAAACTCCCCCCACCATACACACTGACTGTGAACAAATTTACTGGCTTGTGATTTATTCCTATATGTTATCTTATGTTATAAATTAGGATACTTTTATAGTTATGAGTATTAAATTTCATGGAAAAATAAATATTTAAATAAAATTATTCCTCAAAATAAAAAATAATGGAAAATTTCCTAATTTTTTTTATAAAGTCACCATTACCCTAATACCAAAGCCTCACATAAAACTAGCAAAAATAAGAATTTTGGATCCTTATGAAGTAATATCCATTATGAGCATAGCATAGATTCTGTAAATTTTAACTATTGCACAAATGTACTAAGTATCTTTATAATGTTAACTCAACATTTAAACATTAGGTAAAACTTCATCCATATACTTAAATATTTGAGAAGGTAAGGATAATCAAGGATTTATGACCGCCACTAATTCTGCTTTTAAATTCCCATGAATGTAAATATTCCAAGTGTTAATGTGTTATAGAAGAATTACCTGCTTGTTAATTGCATGTATATATAAAAAAAAATTGTTTTCCTTGATAATGAGAGATTTTTTTCTTTCAACATAAATTTCAAAGTCTGACCTGCTGTTGTTAGTAACTGTATGGGACAATATCTATTTAATTGACCAATCACAAATCTGTAATTGAATTGACTTCATCTCCCTCAACAGTAGTGAATTAATAAAGAACTTCACTAAAAGTTCTGAATACAGCTTACACTTGGAATGAACATTTTAAAATTTATATCTTATTCTTTTCTTAGTTGCTACTCTACAAACATTTACAAGTCCTCACCAAAAAAAAAAAAAAAATGAGGATGAATGAAGTAAACTGTAGGATACATATAAAATAAACTATTTAAATATCAGGCTATGCTATTTTTTATTTTGTTATAATTTTAATTATACATAAATTCATAAAGAGTCACTATGCATTTCTTATAAATGCTCTAAAGTCATAAATGTAATAATAATGGATTTATGTCCACATGCACTACAAAAATTTGAGGTCACTTTGAGATTAGTAAATCACCATCAAAATGTGCTGCTATCAAAAATTATTGAAGAATTCATCCCTCTTTCATTAATAAGTAGCTAATTATTTTATTCAATTCAGAGCTTCATACAAGGTGAAGATAAATTGAATATGTGATAGCAAATGAATCTTCTAAAATATTATTTTATCAAGAGATAACCCAGTTTGATAAATGAATAGATGGATGTTTCTGTGAATCTGTAAAAATTCATTTAGGTCATGCAAAATCATGTTTTACATACTCCAAAACTTTGAAATGTGCATCATGAAAAAAGATAATCATCAATTCTTAGGTATCTTGTTGATATTCATTAATATTATGTTCAAAGAATTGTAAAAGAAATTAGAAAGCAAAGCCTCGTGTTATTTATAGTATTTGATTTTAAACACTGCACATTTATTTTCAGGACGACAGCATTAAATGTGGCAACAACATGCTTGAGCCTACTTTTCATTCTACTTGAACATTGATCTGTGAAAAAGCCGTAGCCACAATGTTAACAAATGCATAAAGCCCACACTACCATCCCATAATTCACCAAGAGAGAGACAAGAAATGGTGGACCCAGCATTAATATGTGGCTGCACTCATCTGGATTGCAGTCAGTTTAATTTAAGCAGCAGCAGAGCAGATCATTATTCAGGATTGAATGTATTCCTGTAATTCATTGCTGTGATTGTAGGGAAACAGCAGTTGTGTAGATGTGTGGCTGTAACTCACGATGACACAACCTGCCGGCTTGCTTTCTGTGGGGATATTTTCAGCTTGAACAGGCTTTCTCTCAGAAATTTTAGTGCTCTGTGGACTTATACAGAAATAAGCTCTGATAAACAAAACATCATCTTCTAGAGTAAACTGGGAAAGTTTAAATGTCTGGCATGCATTTCAGAGTAAAAGATTCTCTTATAAGACAATTATAATACGCTGCTCTCTGATCCTCCTAGTTCTTGTGAAGCCATAATAGTCTCCTACTCAAAACAGAAAAAAATAATCTGCCTTCATATACTCTTTGATATTTACACATCTTAAAGAATTTAAATAGATCCACCCAGATATTCCAAGATTATTCAGTGTTAGAATTCTAAACACTAGTAGCTGATGTACTTTTAGTAAATTTTACTGGCCTGTCCTGGCAGGTAATGTGGAAGTAGTTCAGATTGGTAATAGAAATTTCCTCCTAATACTATATTATTTGCTCAGAAGAAAA
Source organism: Onychomys torridus (assembly GCF_903995425.1). Taxonomy (NCBI): domain Eukaryota; kingdom Metazoa; phylum Chordata; class Mammalia; order Rodentia; family Cricetidae; genus Onychomys; species Onychomys torridus. The sequence continues at coordinate 98,590,562 of NC_050451.1, forward strand.
TTAAAGCAATTTTATAATGTAAATCAATTGTAAATTATTTTCACTACTTCTCTGCTTCTTCTTGAAATCTTTCATTCAAATTATTGACAAAATAAATTTAATTACTTTTCTAGATTGAACTTCATATGTCCCCTAAGCTTTCACTCTCTTATCATGCATCAATACCTTGCTTATTAAGACATTGTTCTGCTATTTTTAAAATTATAAGTTATATGTATCCATGCGGAAGTTTTATTTACTTTGTTTGTCTAATTTTAAATTTTCCACATAGTTTTGTGCAAATCAAACTTTATCATTTTCCAATATTAGGCTTCTAATCTATTTGAAAAATATTATTATGGCCATAGAAGAATGTCATTAAGAGTCATTTTATTGCTACATTTCTTAAGTAGAACTACAGTACTCGGTTATCCTTTGGTCCACGGTCTATCTAGCCTTAGGTTCTTGGCTGTCTGAGCAGTGTTGGGCTTGGGCTTCATCTCACGGAGTGGCCCTTTCATCCAATTCATAGTTGTTGGTTACTTCCACAATATTTGTGCCACTGTTGCACCATTGTATCGTGCAGGCCAGGCATGAGTGGAGATCAAAGTGTTTATAGCTGGCCAGATGTTTAGCTCTGGTTGTGTGGTGAATAGCTTCGAATATCTAAGCTGTAGGGGTGAGGGCTTTGTTAGGCAACTGCTGCAGTTCTCTGTATTTATTAACAGAAGTAAGTGTTATCTACAACAATAGGATCTTACATATGATCTGTTTGTGGAGAGCCAATAGTAGCCTCAGATATAGCCCAAGTTGGTTGGTTGGAACTCTTAGATCAACTACTCTGTTAGATTTAAACCATTTGTGACACTGAAGGTTACACTTGATTATTGGTTAAATTATTAAGGCCACTCCACGTAGTTGAAAGGGAGGTTTATTTTGTGGGGTAACTTACAAATGAAGGGGTAGGTTACAGGGTCTGGCAAGGGTATAGCGCAGTCCGGCGGTGTTCTCTGGAGAACTCTGCTCCATCTACCTCCAGCGTCCAGAGTCCGGGAACCAAGAGACAGAGCTCTTCCCGATCCTTCGTCTTCCACTTCCTCCTCTGCCCCGCCTTGTGGGCGTGACCATTACCGAAGCCTCAGTGGGGGTTGGAACTTCCAGGCCAATGCTGGGATGGCTACCCACTACACTTGATGGTACAAAATAGCAGATTGGGGCTTTGTTTCCACATTACTTGATGATTCCATCTGGATGGAAAATTACATTGTATTAGATTTCCATATGGTTCCTCAAATGACCCTTAGTTTTAGCTGTTCTTCCCAGTATTCTGTCAACTACACTTAACTTCTCAATCCCTCCTGATTTAGTTTACTACCCGCTCATTTATCCATAACTCTATCTTTTGTAAACCATTTCAAATAGATCTTTCCCTGCCCATTGTCCCTTACTGTATCTTAATCTCTGTGGTTATGCTGATAGTAGCAGGCCTATGGGAGGCTTAAATGCTGACATCCACAAATAAGAAAATAGATGCTTCTCATTCAGGAAGTTTTTGTCTAGTTCCATCCATTTGTCTAGAAAATTTCACAATGTCATTATTTTTTTTTACCATTGAGTAATACCCCATTTTTTTTGAGGAGCATCTAGTTTGTTTCCAGGTCCTGGCTATAATGAATAATACTGCTATGAACATATTTGAGCAAGTGTCTGTGTGGCATGATTGAGCATCCTTTGGGCATATGGTCAAGAGGAGTATTGCTGGGTCTTGTGGTAGATTGATTTCCAATTATCTGTGAAAACACCATAATGATTTTCAAATAGACTGTACAAGTTTGCACTCCCACCAGCAATGGAGGAGTGTTCCCCTTACTCCATATTCTCTCTAACATAAGCTGTCACCCGTGGTTTTTTTTTTTTTGTTTGTTTGTTTGTTTGTTTTTTTTTAATCTTAGACATCCAAACAGGTGTAAGATGGTATCTCAGAGTCATTTTGATTTACATTTCCCTGATGACTAAGGTTGTTGAACAATTCCTTAAATGTCTTTTGGCCATTTGAGATTCTTTGTTGAGAACTCTATTTTGATCTGTACCCCATTTTTTGGACTATTTGATATTTTGGTATTTTGATGTCTAGTTTCATATATATATTGGAGGTCAGCCCTCTGTGAGATATGGGGTTGGAATCTGCCTGGGTTGTTTGGGGATTTTCATAGGACCTCCTTGTCCAAAAATCAATTGAATTCAACACACTTCTGATACTAGAAGAGTCACTTGGTGGCAAGAGATGGCCAATTGGGACTCTGTCTCCATCTTTATGAGAAGACCTCACAAGGATCACCTTCATATATTTTAGGAATTTTTCATCATTCTAAGTTTCCATAGCATCCCTCAAATGCCCCTCAATTTCAGCTGTGTCTCCCCACATCCTCTTGTCTCAACCTTAGTTAGCAGGCTACCAAAAGAGAATTATAAACACAAAGGAAGCCACAATTCCTTTGACCTACAATGTGTCCTGCCTTGAAGATATATAGGGACAAATGACCTATCAATGACTCATTTGACTTAAGGCCTACTCCCATAGATAGAACCCATATCTGACCCAAGACTCCTAATGATATTCTGCTATACTCATAGATCAGTGTTTTTTTATTTGTTTGTTTTTTTGTTTTGTATTGTATTGTTTATTGAGACACGGTTTCTCTGTGTAGCTTTGATGCCTGTCCTGGAACTTACTCTGTCAACCAGTCTGGTCTCGGGCTCACAGAGATCCGCCTGGCTCTGCCTCCCAAGTGCTGGGATTAAAGGTGTGCATCACCACCTCTGGGCTGGATCAGTGTTTTATTCAGTCATCAATAGGGAAGATTCCTTCTGTAGCAGATGGGAAAAGATGAAGAAACCCACAACCTGATATCATGCAGAAGAGAGTCCTTAGAACACACAACTCTAAATGAGATGTCTCCATCAAACTCCTCCCTTCAGAGCACAGGGAACTCTATGGAGAAGAGGAAAAGGAAAGAGTGTAAGAGCTGGAGGGAATGGAGGAATGGAGGATATTAGGAGAACAAGTCCCTCTGAATCAAATGAGCATGGCTCACACGAAGCAGCAAGCAGAGGCCTGACATGGTACTGGTCTGCATCAGATCCTGAGATATATATATATATATATAATCTTTCAGTTTAGTGTTTTCTTGGGATGCCTGAATATGTGAATGAATGAGTCTCTGATTCTTGCACCTGCTCTTGAGGCTCCTTTTCTTATGCTGGGTTCCCTGGTCAAGGCTTGATATTATTTTTGCTTTATTTTATAACATTTTATTTTTGTCATGTTTGGTTGTTAAAATATAAATCAAAATAAAGATAAACAGATATTTATTTTCACAAAAAGGAAACTAATTACCATATGTGTGTTTTTGGGTGTGGGTTTCCTCACTCAGTATGACATTTTTTTTTAGACTGATCCATTTACATGCAAATTTCATGATTTCCTTCTTGTAACAGTTGAATAATATCTTTTCTTTATCCTTCATCTATTGATGAGCATATATGCTCTTTTTTTTTAGGTGTACATGCTATAGGTAGCCACACAATGAAAAGGGCTGATATAGTGTCTCTATAGTAGGAAGTAGAGTCTTTGGGGTATTTTTGGGTATATGGCCAAAAAATATATAGATGTGTCTTGATGGAGATCTTTTTCCAGCTTTTGAGGTAAATGCCACACTTTTTTCACAGTGGCTTTTTATGTTTGCACTCCCATCAGAAAATGCTATGTGTCTTCCTCGTCCCACATCCTTACTAGCAAGAACTGTTGTTTTTTAATTGAACTTGACAATTTTTATTGATGTTAGGTGAAATCTTAATGTAGCCTTGATTTACAGTTCCCTGATGACTAAGCTGGTTGAACAAGTTTTAAAGGTTTCTCCCCCTTTTAGTTCAGCCATCACCAAATAAACCTCCTCCTGCAGTAGATGGAAACTAATACAGAGTCCCACAACTCAGTCCTAAATGGAAAGTATTCATCAAATTCCTCTGCTCAGGGCTCAGGGATCTATGTGGAAGAGGACACACAAAAATATTACTAGCCAGTAGAGATGAATGATATCAGGAAAACAGTGTCTACCAGACACAACAGGACTAATTCATTCATAAACTCATAGAGTATGACAATATGGATAGTACCTGGACAACTCCAAACCTGATGGGGTCCCCCAACTCTCAAAGGGGGAAGTAGGCAGAGGGTCCCATCTCTAACCCAGCAGCTATCTGCACTTGATCACTGTTCAGAAAAAAAATCAGTTTCTTCAAGAGAGTCCCATTGGACATTTGATACTTAAATCACACTTCAGAGCAAGCTCCATGCCTAGAAATAGATGGTCAACATAAAACAAACTCAAAAGTAATTTGAAAATATGTTTTGTTTCTTGCTTGCTTTAAACATTTTATACCTTACCAGTCTTTATCTTGTATATTACAGTTCTGAGTTTTTCTATGGTTTGTGTGTATGTATGCATTTCTCATACACTTTCCTTTTTATTTTATTCCTTTTTTTCTTGTTTGTTCATTTTGTTTTATTCTTATTTGCATTTTTGTTTTCTTCAAATAGGTGTAGAGCTGTAAAGTTGTGGATGTGGGGATGATCTGTAAGAAGATGAGGCAGAGAAAACATCAGAATTTATTTTATGAGAAATATTTTCTATAGAACTAAACTTAAAACATGTAATAAATAGGTAATAAAATTAATTGAAATTGTACTATTTTATTAATTTTGGGAGAATTTGATCAGTATGTTTTGATCTCAGTCACCCAGATCCCTCATTTTTTTTTACAGATCTCCCTTCCATTTAATCCAAACGATCTTATTTATTTTTTAATCTATCAATTATAATCTGTGATGTCTGTAGTAGGAATCTTAAAAGTTCTTATTAATAGAACTCAAACCCGAGGCCAGTTATTGGGGTGAATGCTGGAAGATCAGAGACACAGAACAAGCCACAGTTATTTTACCTTGCTAGTTCCTCAGGTGATCCTGTTTCCTCAGGCTGGAAGCTTCTGAGTCCTCCTCCACATGAATCTCAGCTGAACTGTGTTGCTCCAAAGCTTAAACTACATGCTTTTTCCCTCCTTAGTTCCTGGTCCTCATGCCTTATATACCTTTGTCTTTCTGCCCCCACTCCCTGGGATTAAAGGCGTGGGTCACCATGCTTAGCTGTTTCTAAAGTGGCCTTGAACTCAGAGGTCTGGCTAGCTCTGTCTCCCAAGTGCTGGGATTAAAGGTGTGTACCACCACCGCCCAACTTCTGTTTTGGCTTACTCTTCCCATTTTCTAGCCACCATTTCTGGCTCTGTTCTAGTGGCTGTCTGTTCTCTGACCCCAGATATGTTTATTTCGGGGAACACACAATATTTCAGGGAACACAATACCCACCACAGATGTACATATTTGATGCAGATGTCATTTGTTATACATATTGTTTTGTATGTGTGCTTCTACTGAAATATGGGTAACTTACCAGTGGCTACACTCTTTTTAAAAAAATGGGCTCTTTCCCCAACCAGCTGTTAAATTTGCCAGTAGCTCTTGGAACCCAGTGGAATTTTGTGCTTGCCTTGCCTCTGATTTTTGACATTTAATCACGTATAAGTGTATTAATTTTACAGAATATGTCCTCACTTTATGTCATGATGAGGATATTTGAATTAATAATTTCTTGTCCATTCACTCTTTTCTCACCTTTAAGTATTTTCTCTTACATATTTGAGTGTTTGCTTACATGTTTGTGTACCATGGGTGTACCTAGTACCCACAGAAGACAGAATAAGAAATCTGGTCCACAGGAACTCAGATTACAGAAAGCTTTGAACCACTACGTGTGTTGTAGAAATCAAACCCAGATCCTCAGCAGAGCAGTGAGTTCTCTTAACTGCAGAACCATATCATCAGCTCCCACCTCACTTTCTCATCTTTATTCCTAATTGTCGTAAAATATTAGTTGAAGATGTGTTACATTTGTTTATGCTGTGGAGCATTTTTTTCTAATGATGCAAAGTTGTTTTGTATTCTTTCAGGTTGCATTCATTTAATTCTGCAAAGTTGTGTTACTTTGCCTGTCTAAAACACTTGATTGGCCTAATAAGAGTTGAATGGCCAGTAACTAGGCAGGAAAAAGGATAGGCAGGGCTGGCAGGCAGAGAGAATTAAAAGAAGGAGAAATATGGGAAGAGATGGAGGAGTGAGAAAAAGAAGAAGGGAAAGATCAGGGGCCACCCACTTAGCCACATAGCAATCCATGGAGTAAGAAGTACGGGGGAAAAAAGTATACTGAAATAGAAATAGAGAAAAGTAAAAGCTCGAAGGAAAATGATAGATGGGATTTTTTTTCATTTTTCTTTATTAAGAAATTTTGTGTCATACCACATACTCTATTGTACTAGTTTGAGTTTCTAATGCTCTCTAAATTGGAAACAATTATCTCACCTTTGCCATTACTTGCAACCACACTGCTTTATCGACAGCTTACAAACAGAACAGAGTGATTTCCTGTGTGCTTCCCACCGCTTCATCAGAAACATGACATATACATGTACATTACTCATTCCATTCTTTATGCTGATTGTATGTACTGCCACCCAGCCATTTCCTCAGTCCACAGAAAGTTTACTTCTAATCAGAATAAAACATGCAACAATCTTGTTCTAAATGGCATGGATTACTAAATTAAATACTCAGTTCCAGACAAAGGTTGCCTCCCTATAAGTTATTAGTCAGAGATTGCCCCAGTCACACAAAACAGTAGAGGGCATTGCAATGATTCTTGGTTACTCACCATAAATAGAATGTAAAACCCTGTTGCTGAAGACATAACATGCTTTTGGTACAGGACAAATGCACCTCAGTACTGTACTGATCAGAGACTGTCAAAAGAATTTACAACAAAGAAATGAATAAAACCAATATTCTTCTGCTGTCTGTTGTTAGCTTGACAAACTAATTGGAAGCAAATGCATTGCATTCATATGAGCCTAGAAATTGAGGCTTTATAGAAAAAAATCATTATATTAGACCTCTAAGTAAAATCATGCTTGGAATGAGAATGGAAGATGTTCTAAATCTGTCACTTTTTGATTTATCACTCTCAAATCTTATCATATACAAATTAATGCCTTAATTGCTTCAATATGCTCTTGAATTTAAAATACGCTTTAAAAGATTCATTAATCTCTTTAGAGTAACTACACCCCTTTATTGCCTTTACTTCTTAGGAAAATTTATCTTGCTGCTGTGAAATTAACAAATAGCCTATAGCAAGCAGAGTTTTATGTTGATATAGTTGCAATATGAATTTAAAATGATGAATCATCACATTACTTTTCTAGTGATTTCTTTTTCTAATGCATAAAGTTAAATATAATTGGAGCAGAAATTAGAAGCCTCTGAGTATGGGAAAGATCTATAATTTTGGCCTGGTTCAGCACAGTATAGGGTTTATTCTTAGTTTTGCATCATATCACATCTAGTATCAACTAGATGATTTGTTATTAATTTTCCTTATAGAAGTAAAACATCCCCCAAATAATAATCTTATAAAGGAACAATGTCCCCCCAAATCTAACAAATTCTTTTTTAAGGGTAATTAGGAAGGTAAGGATATTGTTGCACATAAGCTAAGACTCCTGTGAAATCTCAAAAGATTCATAATATTATAACTTTCAAACATTCACATTGTAGCTTAATAATCTAGGACTGAGAATTATGAGTTAGGAGATATCTGACCATTCAACTATGAAGATATTATACAATGTAGATGTTGAAATGTAATTCTACATTCATCTGGGGCCTGACTCATACTGCTTCAAATTTGGAATTGTAATTACAGTTACAGTACTAATATTTCTCTAGTCTGTAGTAAATTAAATTTCCATTTCACTTTAAAGCTATAACTTAATGTATCTTATTCCCTGTAATTAAATTCTTATAAAAACATCAAAATAATTCTCTGAAAACTAAAAACAAATACCAAGTAACAAATTCCCTTTTGAATTAACACTGTTGCTGACAAGTTGATGTGCAGACCACCATGATATCTGCAGTACTTGGTAACAGTGACTTTCATACACCTCTCCACATACAGTATGTGTCCACTGTTAGACCATAGCAGATACAAGTACTGAAAGGTAATTAACTCTCTTGGAGTAAGATACTCATGCAATATTTACAAAGAGGAGACATCTATTTAAAATCAACCACCCTCAATCTTCCTCCTAATAGCTGGCAAAACTTTTCAGGAAACACTTGGAAACTCTGTCCATTGAGAAATCTTAGTGCTGCTGCATTGGGGATAAAAGGTAGTTTAGTTACAGGTTGCTTCCTCATTTGGTGTATGCCATGGATTTAAAAACAAACAAACAAACAAAAAAAAAACCAAATCTCAAACACTGCCTGGGATCTTGCCTTTGCACTTGATTACTCCCTGTAGGTATATGGTAAGTTCCTGTAACTGAAAACACCACATATTTAGCTGTACAATCTTGAGAAATCAATCACAAACCAACTAGAAAACTTGCCCTGTCAGCTAGCTTTCATAGCACTGGAGGGTGTTGTGAGCTTGGCTGGGGGAGGGATTATATCAGTGATCGTTCCTAGTACAAAGTTTTGCCTGCTAAAATATGGATGTGTTGGGCAAGATGTTCCTAGAAGCATAATTGCTTTAGTAGTCAGGGAGATGTACTGGTTATGTTTTTTTTGTAAACTTGACGAATCCAGAGTCCTCTGGGAAAAGGGAATCTCAATTGAGTGTTCTCCTTCACAGTGCCTCAGGCAAGTCTGTGGGTTATTTTATTTATTTATTTATTTATTTTTTGAGTGATGATTGCTGTGGAAGCAAGATATTGGGGTAGTTCCATTCCTAAGCAGGTGTTCCTAGGTAGTGTGATAAGCAGACTCAGCAAGCCTGAGAGAGCAAGCCAGCAAGCAATAGCCTTCCATGTCCTGTTTCACTTGCCGACTTCACTTCACATACTTGCCTTGAGTTCTTCCCTTTCCTTTCTATGCTGTTCTGGGCAGCATTTTCTCATAGCAATAGAAAATTAACTAGGATAATAGATTGACATTTCCATTCACATCAATGAATAAAAGTAATAATCTTGTAGCATTGGTAATATTGCTTTAAAATTTTCCTCTCACCACCTGTTACAAACGTACATATATCACATATGCATACATATATGTATGTGTGTGTGTATAACATGCCATGAGACATTTTTGTAGTATTAGATCATATGGTGTTACTTGTGTTCACCACTAGCAAACTGTAATGGCCCCATATGAATCTAGAAAAATGAAGATTGAGTACGTATAACTCAGTCTCAGTCTACAAATAGATCATATACATAATTTCACATTTATAACAATCATAGTTGTAAAAATGCTTCATGTTTCCCCTTCCCAAGGTGACCGGTACATCCCTCTTAGGATCCTCCTTGTTTCTTAGCTTCTCTGGAGCTGTGGGTTGTAGTCTGATTATTCTTTGCTTTACATCTAGTGTCCTCTTATGAATGAGTACATATCAAGTTTGTCTTCCTGAGTCTGTGTTACCTTACTAGTTATTTTCTAGTTCCATCCATTTCCCTGCAAACCTCATGATGTCATTGTTTTTTCACCTGAGTTATACTCCACATTTTCTTTATCCATTCTTCAGTTGAGGGGCATCTAGGTTGCTTCCACTTTTTGGATTTTATGAATAATGCTGCTATGAACATAGTTGAGCAAGTGTCCTTGTGGTATGTTTGAGCATCCCATGGGTATATGAGCAAGTGTGGTATCACTGGGTCTTGAGGAAGATTGATTTTAAATTTTCTGAGAAACTGCTATACTGATTTCCAAAGTGGCTGTACAAGTTTGAACTCCCACTAACAATGGAGGAATGTTCTTGTTCCACATCCTGTCTAACATAAGCTGTCTTCAGTGTTTCTGATTTTAACCATTCTGACAGGTGTAAGATGATATCTCAAAGTTGTTTTGAGTAAACTGGGGATGAGGAGACAATAGAGGAAAGGGGATGGGAGATAAGAACATGAGGGAATGGGCTGGTTGAGCAAGGGGAGGGATGGAGTGGGAAAGCATTTAAAGAGATATTTTGATAGAGGAAGACATTGTGGGTCAAGGGAGAAACTTGGTGTTAAAGAACATCTCAGGAATCCACAAGAATGACCCCAGATTAGACTACCAGCAATAGTGGTGAGGGTGCCTGAACTGACCTACCCTGGTAATCGTATTTGTGAATATCCTGTCATCACAGAGCCTTCATATAGTAACTGATCGAAGCAGATGCAGAGATCCACAACCATTTACCAGGCCGAGCTCAGGGAGTCCAGTTGAAAAGAGGGAAGAGGGATTATATGAGCAAGGGGGTTCAAAATCATGATGGTGAAATCTATAGAGACAATTAAACCAAGCTCAAAGGAACTCACAAACTTTACACCAACAGCTGTGGAACCTGCATGAGACCAGACTAGACTCTTGGCATATGGGAGACAGTTGTATAGCTGGGTCAGTTTGAGCGCCCCCTGGCAGTGTGATTGGGATCTATCCTTGGTGCATGAACCAGCTTTCTGGATCCCATTACCTTGTTCACGCCTGATAAAGTGGAGAGGGACTTGATCCTGTCTCATCTGAATGTACCAGGCTTAGATGTCCACCCATGGAAGAACTTACCCTGTTGGAGGCAGGGATGAGGGGTTGGGGTGGGGGAGGGAGGTGGGAGGAGAGGTGAGAGGGATTGGTAAGTAAAATTAATAAAAAAATAATAGAACAATGCTTAATGTTGATGAGCCTACCATTTGTGCTTACTTTACCAGGATTTTATATTTGAATGGATGCTGAATGGATGCTGATTCAGGCTTAACGATACAAGATACACAAAGCTCAGTTAGACACCTTCCATTATATCAGTTATGCTGTTCGTGGATTAGACACGCAAAGCTACATACTCTCATATATTTTTCTCCCTTTTGACACAATCACTATCTATAAATAGCAATGATAACCAAAAGTACACATTGTAAATACAAGATCTGAACTATAGTAACGTCAGTTACAAGGTTCCTCTTACATAGTCTGCATTAAGTAGTCAGAAACAGGTTGAACATGCTCTTCTCCAGATAGACAACTAAGTAACTTAATGAAAATAAATCATTGTATCTTTCCTCTAAAAAAAGTTATGTTTACTTTGAAAGAACTCCAATATATAACATGGAGAATTCAAAATTCAGAGAGTGAAAATAAAGCACCTCTGTGGTATCAAAGTTTAAAAGTACATATTTTTTTGTCAGTTGAAATTAATAATGATAATTTAGGTTTTCATATAAATGAAGGCATTTTCTTAGGAAAAACTGTAAAAGAACTAGAAAATAAGAATTTGAGTGAAACAAGACTTTAAAGTAGAGTTAAATGTTTTACTAAAAGAAACATTGGCCTGGCCCACCCCTTTTATCCCAGCACTTGGGAGGCAGAGCCAGGCCAATCTCTGTGAGTTCCAGGCCAGCCTGGTTTACAGAGTGAGTTCCAGGAAAGGCACAAAGCTACACAGAGAAACCCTGTCTCAAAAAGACATTAAAGAAGGGGCTGGGGGGAAGGTGGGAGTGGGGGCGGGAGGGGGGAGGACAGGGGAACCCATGGCTGATTTATAAAATTTAAAACACATAATAATAAAGAAAAAAATTATTTATTAAAAAAAAGAAAGTAAAAAAGACATTAAAAAAAAAGAAAGAAACATTGGTTCAGGATAAATCAATATATGTTAATATACATCTTTAAATCCCTCATGAAAGTTTGCTAATATCTATATATTTATATGTTGATTCATATTTCTCCTTTCCTAACTGATGATTGTCTTTGTCTTTAAATATTAAATTTTATCAATTTTCTTAATATTACTAATGGTTCATGATTTAAAAAATAATTTTAGCAATTTGTGATTATAATTACAATTTTAAAACTTTTCTAAACTTTGGTATGAAAGTTACAGTGTTACAAATACTCAGTTTATTATGAACAAAATTGAAATAATTTATTTTGCCCAGAGTTTGATCCACCTCTATTTTATTTTTTAATATATTCTCATCTATTATTTGAAAAGTTCATGTTTATCACTTGAAAAGTACATTTTGTTCAAATCCATTGCCACTTTCTCCCCTCTGATGTCTTCTCCAGTGGGCACTGAAAGACCCACACCAAGTTTCTGCTCCCAGCTTCCTCAACTCTACTTGACCACACTGAGTCCTACTAGCATGCATGTGGGTTTGTTTGATACACTGGATCATATGCAGCCTGTGGTCCTGTCCTACCCACATTCCTGAGAAAATTCATTCTTACTTCACTAGCAAACATCAGCTTCTAACAACTCAGTTAAGGATTTGACTGTATGAACTATAAAGCTATCTATTCTAAGTATTTATTTATTTTTATGCTTTATAAATATATTACCACACATGACCATATTCATGCTTTCAAATATCAGATTATAACATTTCATATAAAATTAATAATTCCCCTTGAAGTTTTAGAATTTATAAAATATAATGAAGTAGACATAAATAAATTTATTATTTGGTGGCTAATTTATTTTCTATTTCCAATCTCATTGTTATTTGTTCATCCTTATTATACTTTGTATAGATATTAACCTTGAACTTGGCTTGTCATGCCATAAATTTATACTATACTGTATTGCATCTAAACATACTGTTGAGAAATATTTTTATGTGATAAAAGTATTGTTGATAATTTTATATTATCATTAAAATATTTGGGTTCTATTTTCAGAGGATCACCTCACCTAGTAATGACTTTTAATTGATATTTTTCTAAAATACTCAAACCTACCCCACAATTTTCAACATGATGATTTGTATATTTTCATTTTAATTAGGCAAAATAGTGTAACAAGCATTTCTGCTTTTATTCATTTTCTACCTCATCTTTCTTTATATATATAGAATTGTGTGTCTTCTTGAATCTTTAAATATTAATCACAGAGAGTCAAGGATTTGAAATTATCCTGATATTTTTTATTCCTTTTGGATTAAGTAAATTCTATTTGTTTTGTTATAATCTATACTTTCTTCTACCACTTCAAATGTGTCAGGATTATTATTATATATAGAAAATGTATCTTTTTAAACTTACTTTTTAAATGTGAAATATAATTTTCTTCTTGTATCATAATTTTCTCTTTTTTATACTTAAATGGTGTATTTCTTATTGTTGCCATGGTTTCCTTTAATACTAAGTACTTTTACAATATCTTTTTGAAGTCTTATTAATAAAAGATGCAGTTCTAATCATAATAAATGTCTATTGACTTTCCTTTCCATGACCCAGGACAACTTTTTTTATATGTCTAATTATCCCTCAGTGAATGATACTGCATTGATGCTGGATTTTGCTTTATTTCTGTCTTATTTTTAAGGACTTATTTTAAAAAATGAAGTTTCTCTTTGACAAGATATTTAGCTGTTGATATCTTTGCAAATATTTTATTAGCCTGTGATGTTTTAAGTAAGAAATGTTCCTAGTACTTCTTGGTTTTAAATATTTGGTCTCTACTTGGTGGTACTGTTTGGGTATACATCTTTCGTTAGTGGAGATAAGCTTTGAGAGTTCATAGCATTACCCTATGTCTGGTTCATTCTCTATGTTGTGCTAATACAGGGGTTCTCTTTCCATCAGTTGGCCACCAGGTCAAGAGGGAAAGAGGTAGTAGCAACAACAGAAAGCTTTGTTAGTGTTCCATGAGCACAAATGAAGACAGCTTTCTAGGAGACAGACTTTGAAGAATCAGCCCAACTTTATTTCAGATTATAAGGAGTATGTAGGATTAGAGAGCCTGGAGACAAATCCTAATTTCCATTAGGTGGCATGCTCCTATCACAAAGCTTCTTAGGGGGCAGTAGGTTCCAATCAAAATGGATAGAGCACTTTCCAAATTACCATGTGGCTTATCAAGCTTTGTAGGTAATTGTGTCAAGGGTCACCCTTGAAATAAGTCAGAGCATCCTGGGTCTAGAGAGATCCTCCAGACAAGGCTAGATAGAGAACAGCAAGCTTTGCTGAAGGAGGGAGTTTCCATATTTCCAGACTTAGAGAAAACTGCCAGGCTATGGTTGACTGTGACCTCTAATGGCCAGCAATGTCTTCCAACATGTTTACAGTTGAAGGTAAGTTCTGTCAGCTTTCTGGTCCTATCACATGTCTTTCATTTCCTGCCAAGACCCTGCACTGTGATGTGTTTTTGGTCAAAGTATTCCATTGCAGCAACCGAAATATATCTAAGGTCTATACATTATTAATTTATTTTAGACTGCCTTCATAGATTTCACGTCTGAACTGTATTTCTTTTTGGTATGCCAATGTTGAAATCAGAGTATACATACAGCCATCTTGCCCATGGACTTTTCAGTTTCTACTTTTCTATCTCCAATTTGTAATTTCAGTAAGACTCACTTTTACACTATATATTCTCAATCCTTATTCTTTGTAATATTTTACAAACTTTATAAGTTCTTTACTACATGTGGCCAGAAACTGATTCAGTATGTCATGTTTGGAGATCATCTGTTAATTTTTGTGAATCTTTAATTTATATTTTTCCTTGCTGAGATTTCTGTATTCAAAGCTATTCACTCACATCACTTAGGATCATAACAGGGGAGAGAAAAGCTGATGGCAGCTATTCCAAGTTATCATTGTTAGTTAGCAGAGCAGAGGGGTACGGCACACATTTTTATTGCTATTTCCTCAAAATTGGAACATTTTCTCTTGTATGGAGGTGATGTCCTAATATCTGTAAATGAACTTTATAAGTCTTCAAAAGTAAACAAGTCTCAAAACAAACACTCAGGCAGTTCATAAAACTTACAGGATTTCATGGCCTCTCTCTCTAAGACTATATAAACAGCAATAATGGATGGGGAGAAGCTAGCAACCCAAAGAGAACATTGAAGTGCTGTTGATTATAAAGAAAGATATTTTTGTTTCATTTACATTTTATATACCATTTTTATCTTGTTATAGTTCACAACAATTGATTATTTCTAAATACCTTGTTTGTTTTTGTCTTTCTTATTTGGTTTCCTGAAGAAATGGTTTCTCTAGCTATATGGTCATCTGTATTGTGACTATTTTCTTTTCTCTTTGATTTTACTTTCTTTTTCTATTTTTAATAAAATTACTTATAAATACTAATTTTGGTATGGACAATCTTTTTCCATATCTCACATTTTATGTGATTGCTGTTTGCACTCATTATAAAACTTAAGGAGTTTAAGATTGATTATTAATTGCAGTGTATGGGTTCAGTTATGCTATCAGTTTAATTTTAAGTGATTAATAGAAGTCCATCCAATTATTCTTAGCAAGATTTTATTAAAATATTTGCACTTTTTGTATAACCTCTTATAGTATTTGATTTATGCCTTAGATAATGAGATCTAGTTAATCAGTAATATGAATAATGTGATTATATAATTTAAGTGATTATTATTTAAAATCAAATCAGAGAATCTTTTTGTTTCTAAGATCTGGGAAAAAGTATCTAAACTAAAGAAAATTTGTAATGACAGAGAATAATATAATTTTTTATTTATGATCATTTATAATTGATATTTTATATTTTCTTCTTAATATTAATTTTATAAAATTAAAGCATTTTAAAACTTGAAATAGTAATGCTATAATAAGTTTATTAATAATTAACAAATATTGCTTTATTGAAATAGCAGTGGTATAACATTTATAACAATAATTGAATAAACAATTTTATTAATAACTATTATCTATGAGATAAATTTTTAATTAGATTTTCACATTTCCCTGTGTGCTCATGCTTATTTTAACTTCATATACATAACTCATACCCCAAAATGACTGTATATAATTGTACCTAAAATATCTATAAATCTCTTGAATCATTTTGTTGGCATTCTTTTTAATTTAAAATGAACAATTGTACATATTTATAGACTGTACTATCATGCATTGAAACCTCCCTTCAAAATGATAGTCAAGAGGCACCCAAGAAGCTCCAAAGAAAATATAGACTAGTACTGAAGCCATGTCACACTTCAGATACAGGAACTGGAGGAATTTAATGAGAAATCATCAAGCAGTATATTAACATTTTAGGAATAATCACTCACAGTAAGGAATTTAAAAGTAGGTAGCTGGAAAAAATGCCACAACTTAGCTTTTTGTAATCTATGAATTTAATTGAAGTTTTTATGTGCTAACTTATATAAAAGAATGCCAGTCATAATATATGTGATTTCTTTTCAAAACACACATTAATAGCCTATCACAAAGTTCTAAGAGCCTTTAGTCTCTAATGTGATGTGTGCCTTTCCTTTAGTAAAATCTGTGATAGCTTATTTTAAATTTAATTATTTTCTTTTCTTTAAATCCCCTTCTGTTGTATATGACACTAGTCAGTTTGGGAATTCCAATGATATACTACTATACCTAGGCAGCTACACATGAAAATATCACCTATCACTCTTGTACAGGTGGTGAGCAACAAACTTACCGTCTGGGCTGGGTCTTAGATGTGGGAGGCTTCATTTCCCTGCCTCACATGGCAGTAAGTGCTGACTCAAAGCATGTGCTCTATCATGCTATAGACTTATCTTGTATCACATTTACTTCACTTACCTCTTCCCAATCCTCACTCCAATGACAGTCACACTAGCACATTGAACTAAAACGTACAAATGGAAAAGGTATGATTCAGCCTGTAGAGTATACTGAAAATTCTAGGACCCAGATAAGTAAAATTAAATTTATACTCAATTATTCATTATTACCTGTTTTATAATATTCCCTTTCCTCTTGATTACTTTTATGTAAAACTGCAATATGAGTTCATAAAAATGATTAAAATTATTTGGAATATGAATATACAATATGATTTCTTAATGTTTGAATCTTTTGAAAATTTAATTTAATTGCATTTTCTAAACATTGTGAAAAGTTAAAATGATCCTTACTGCTAATGAAGCAGCAGTTTAGTGGAAAAGAGGATGTAAATGTTTCAGGATTCAATCTCCAGAGAGCACAAAAATGCTCTACATTATTCTATATAAAGAAAATTAATTCACTTTAGCATTTATTTATATATATTCCATAATTTTACTATTTCAATTTTACATTAAGTAATTCACTCGATGAAAATGGTATTGATAATCACAAAGCAAGTGATTAAAAGAGTATATAAAATAAATTTTTTAATTTTACTTTGAATTTATTAGATTATAACAAGTTGAATCATTGGTATAGGCAAGATACCATAAGTAAATAATCTAATCAAATATATAAAATACAGTAATTAATATTTTATAACAATATTAGGAATCTGACACTCTTCACAAGTTACTGTAAGCTCTCACATGGTAAGAAATATGTGAGATATGTTTTAGAGAAAACTTATTTCTATAAAATGTATGTCATTAACGAGTGTTTATACTATCTCACTGAGCAAATTTCTATTAGCTGAATAGCCCCATTAATGTTAAAATTATGAGTATTATACACATATACTTCAGCAATATTTAGTGGTAATTGTATATTGCTACCTATACACATAATATGTAGTTTTGTCTTAATATGTATATTGAATACTAATAAATATGAATAAATTATATTTAGAAGAATAACTAGTGTAATCTAACTGCATATTTATTTAAAATGTATATCAGATCTTAGAAAATCCTAGAAACTTTCTACTTGTATATTATACTTCACATAAAAAAAAATCATCCTCTTTACACCTACATAAGAGGATGGTTGGAATAATAGTGATCCAGTCTTCACAGGAAGAGAACGATAAATAAAGTTATTTAAAACTATCACAGGCTGAAATCATAGCACAGTCAAGTAGACTGAGTTCTGTGAAAAATTGAATGCCACTCTGGAGATTTGAAATGAAGGTATTGCATCAAATGGGCCACGAATGAACAGAAGGGATGCAGGGCAGAAAATGAGCAGGTAAGAAGATTGGAGGTAAAAATCTAACATGTAACTGCAGATGGAATGTGAGCTATTGCAGTGCCTGTGGGGACGTGTGAACTGAATGACAGAAAGGCTTCCACTGAGCTCCCTAGACGTCTTCCCTGTAAAAGAACTCCTAAAGCTAGTAGCGAAGTGAGTGAGTAGGAGAAATGCTTGCCCACAAAGGACAAGTAGAAATTTCCCAGAGCTTCCCGATGCATATAAGAGATTTATACACATTGTTCAAAACTAAAATAATTTTAGCTAGAAAGAATAAGGTGGTCATATGATAATGGAATCTCACCAAGCCTACAGTCCCTTCCTCCAAATATTTTGCTAATCAACATAAATATACAGTTAAAAGCAGAATGGGAAAATATTCAGGTAAACACATATTTATGAAAAAAATAATAAATACAGAAACAAGTCTGACTTAGAACTATAAAATGGAGATTATTTTATGAACACAGCAGAAAAGGAAAACATAAGAAATAAACACATACCACAATACATACACAAGCACATGTATACAGACACAAACACACATACACACAGACACACACTAACAAACATACACAGAGAGATACACATATGCAAATATATATATATATATACATACACACAGACACACAGAAACATACATGCAGACACACGTACATATGCACACAGACACACACACACACACATACACAAGACAACAAATACACAAAAGGACATATACAAATACACAGAAATACACACATGCAACCACTCACACATACACCCAGACACATATATAGGCACACATAAAAACACACACATATGCACACCAAAACACACACAAGCAAATATACACACAGATACACTCACACAAATACAAACATACATAGATAGATACACAGACACAAATATGTGTACACACAGACACACAGACACACATACATACACACACACACACACACACACACACACACACACACACAATTTTTCATAGGGACATGATTAAGAAACCAGTGAGAATACTTTTCCAAAGATAACATGGGACAGAATAAACAGAGTGAATTTTCTTAAGCTCATGTAGGGTTTTCTATTCTGCATTTTTAAGCCTCTAGTTACGCAAGGGAGGAAAAAGCACCTGCAAAACAGGCTTCAACCTGAAACTTCATCATGAGCCCTGACATTACAGATTTAATGAGGTCTGTGTTCAAAGTATTTGTTTGGTATTAAATTTCAAATATGGCTCAAATTATTTAAATGTATGTGGATGGAAAACCATCCTGTTTCTAGGCACTATTTTTCAAGATCCTATTGTTACCTAGGTAAGAATGCTCAGCTCAGGGTACCACTACATAATCTAGGACACTGATTCCTTATTCTCATCACACAGAGATTTGTCATGGGGACTACCACCAGACCCAAAGCAGAAGACTGTAAAAGTTTTAATCTCCATAGGTTCTTGTCAGTTTTCTCATCACCTCCAAGGTCATAATTATTCAGAAAATAGAGAGCAATATCGTCTAAGGAATTCATAGAGATCACATAGTGTAGTCACTTTAATACTGAAAGGTTTAACATCTTATAAAATTAGAAACTCTCACAAAGACTAAAACCAACAGAAAGATGTATTCTAGCTAAGTTAATAAAATTGCCCTACAGCTATGATCTGTAAGAGGATCTGATGGGAATTAAATATGTCACTTTATACTCCAGCAGAACTTGCATTTTCTAAATTTTTAAAGTTAAAACAAAACCTTGTTTAAAACTTTACATTTGAATGTCAGTATAAGACAGTTTTCATCTTTAATACAGGTTGCATAAATTCAGATTTCTGCATACAATCACACCCTCTAAATATAATAAATTTAAGCTAATTTATTATTAAAATTACAATCCTATCTGGCTCTGGAATCAATAAATTACAATACTTTTACATCACCAATCTATATACAATGCAACTCAATTATTAATTTCTTCACTAAAAATGGTATAAGAATTATTTTAAATAATTAATTAATGTATTAATTTGTTTTTCATCCCAACTGCAGTTTTTCTTCTCTCCTCTCAGTCCTTCTCCCATCTCCTGTCTGCCTTTTCCCTACCCATGCACTCCTCCTTCATTTCTATTCAGAGGTCAGGCCACCCAGTTATATCAAGAAAACATGATATATCAAGCTGTAGTAAGATTAAGCACCTCACCTTTTATGAAGGTTGAGCAAGACAACCCATTGCAAAAGATAGGGTCCTAAAGACCAGTTAGTGTCAGAGAGTCTCTGCTCCCACAATTAGGAATCCCACAGGAAGATCAAGCTAGATGACTTAGAAATAGCAGAGTGCTTAGGTCTGTCCCATGCAGTCTTCCTGGTTGTCAGTTCAGTCTCTGTGACCTCCTATGAGCCCAGGTTAGTTATTCTGTAGGTTCTCTTGTGATGTCAGAGGAGATGGCCAGTTCAGGCTACATATTCCCTTTTGCTAGGAGTCCTAGCAGATTCCTGGGAGTTTCCCTTGCATCAGATTTTACCTGACCCTGACATGACCCCATTTCCAGTTGGGACTTTCAGTAAGCTCCCCCTACTTCACCCACATCTGATCCCCCGTGTCCACATTCCCAACAACTCCATTTCACCAAGGAAGTCTCTTCTGTTTCATCTTCCCACCAAGATCCAATTGCCACCTTTGAGCCCTCTTTATTACCTAGCTGTTCTGGGTCTGTGTATTTTAGCATGGTTATCCTTTACCCCTAATACCCACTTATAATTGAATACGTACATACTGTGTTTATCTTTCTGGGTCTGAGTTATCTGACTCAGGATGATTTTCTTTTTCTATTTCCATCTATTTGCCTTCGAATTTATGGTGCCCTTGCTTTTGACAGCTGAGTAGTACTCCATTGTATATATATAACACATTTTCTTTATCCATTCTTCAGTTGGGGGCATCTAGTTTGTTTCCCATGTTCTTGCTATTATGAATAATGCTTCAGTGAACATAGATGAGCAAGTGTCCTTGTGGTATGATTGAGCATAATTTGGGTATATGCCCAAGAGTGATATAGCTGGATCTTGAAGTAGATAGATTTCCAAGTTTCAGAGAAACAGCCATATTGATTTCCAGCTTGGAAACTACAAGTTTGCAGTCCCACCAGTAATGAAGGAGTGTTCCCTTTGCTCCACAGACTCTCCAGAATGAGTTGTCACTTGTGTTTTTAATCTTAGCCTTTCTGATAGCTGTAAGATGGACTCTCAGAGTTGTTTTGACTTGCATTTCGCTGATGGTTAAGGATGTCGTATATGTCTTTAATTATTTCTCAGCCACTTGAGACTCTTCTGTTGAGAATTATCTGTTTCGATCAGTATCCCATTTTTTAATTGGATTTTTTTAAAAATGACTAGCTTCTTGTCTTTTTTAGATATTTTAGAACTCAGCTCTCTTTCCTATGTGGTGATGGTGAAGATCATCTCCCATTTTGTAGGCTGCATTTTGTTCTATTAATGGTGTCCTTTGCCATACACAAGCTTTTCAGTTTCATGAGGTCCTATTTATTAATTTCTGATTTTAGAATTTGTACTATTGTTGTTCTATTTAGGAAGTTGTCTTCAGTCTCAATGCATTCAAGGCTATTCCCCACTTTCTCTTCTCACAGCTTTAGTGTATCTGGATTTACGTTGAGGTCTTTGATCTGCTTAGACTTGAGTTTTGTGCAGGGTGATAGATTTGGATTTATTTGCATTCTTCTACTTGCATCAAGTCAGACCAGCACCATTTGCTGAAGATTTTTTCTTTTCCCCTAATGAAGATTGATGCAAAAGTACTCAATTAAATACAAACTAAATCCAAGAAAACATCAAACAGATCATCCACCATGATCAAGTAGATTTCATACCAGAGATTCAAAGATGGTTCAATATATTAAAAAATGTCAATGTAATCCACCACACAAACAAACTGAAAAAAAATATGATCATCCATTAAATGCTGAAAAGGCCATTGACAAAAAATCAAACATTCTTTCATGGTAAAAGATGTAGAGAAATCAGGGATACAAGGAACATTCCTAAATACAATAAAGATAATTTACAGCAAGACAATAACCAATATTTTATTAAATGGAGAGAGACTTAAAGCAATTCCACTAAAATCAGAGAAAGACAAAGCTGTCCACTCTCTCCATATCTGTTCAGTCTAAGACTCTATGTAACTAGAGCAATACGAGCACTATATGGGGTGAAGTGACAAAAATGGAAAGGAAGAAGTCAACATGTCATTATTTGCAGGTGATATGATAGTATACATACATGACCCCAAAACTTCTACCAGGGAATTACTACTGCTGGTAAACCACTTCAATGGAGTGTCCTGATACAAGACAAATAAAAAAAAAATCAGTAGCCCTCCTATATACAAATAAATAAAAAGGCTGAAAAAGAAATAAGGGAAAAACACCCTTCACAATAGCTACAAATACTATAAAATATTTTGGAGTAACTCTAATGAAGCAAATGAAAGACCTTTATGACAAGAACTTCAAATCTTTGAAGAAAGAAACTGAAGAAGATATCAGAAGATGGAAAGATCTCCCACAATTGTGGATCAGTAGGATTAACAGTAAAAATGGCCATCTTATCAAAAACGATCTACAGATTCAATGCAATCCCTATTCAAATCCCAAATCAATTCTTTACCAAAATTGAAAGAACCATGCTCAACTTAATATGGAAAAACAACAACAACAACTGAGAATAGCTAAAACTATCCTGTACAGTGAAGAAGTTCCAGGGGTGTTATCATTCCTAAGGCGAAGCACTACTACAGGGCAGTAATAAAATCTGAATGGTGTTGGCACAAAAACAGACAGAGGGATCAATGGAACCAAAATCTAAGATCTAGACATTGGTCCACACAGCTATGGACATCTGATTTTTGAAAAAGAAGCCAAAACTATTCAATGCTGATCATAGACTCTCAGCAGCTATATCTACTGGCACTGGGTACACTCAGATTCCTTTTGGTTATGGAGAGAAAAAATTCTCACAGATTCCTGTAACTAATGGCTAAAATAGTGGCAACTCACACATTATGGGAGACATAGGATCTAGATTTATACTCAGGCTGGATGAACCAGTTTCTACTGCAAAGCTTCAAACCTAAAGTATGACAACCTTAGGTAACCTATGTCAGACAAACAAAATGAGAAAAATTGAACATGAAAAAGGTCTTTGTAAGGATGAAGAAAGTTTGTAACAGTGGTAAAATTATGCCTTGCCATGAAATTAATCATAATGCATTATATGCATGTAGGAATTGTCAAAGAACTATATTTATTAATTAAAATCATTTTAGCTCTTGTTTTATTCTGTAATTGTCAAAATACAATAATGAAGTGAAAATCCTTATCTTTTTGCTTACGAAGTATTCCCCTTAATTTAATGAGATGATATTTAACCTGTAAGATTACCAACAACAAGTACATTATTTGAAAGCAATTATTATGGTTGCTACATTTTAGAATTGTAAAATTCAATAAAGAGTGAAATTTCTAAGTTCATACTTTTTACTATCTTGAATATTTTATAATATTATTCTCTCTTTCTAAAACAAGGATAACATCTATATCCTTTCCTGACTTTGAACTCTAAGACTGCAAAATAATTGAAATACCTTTCATAACAAAATAGATGTTAAATGTGAGAAAAAATTTTAAAAATGCTAATGCTTTTCCTACTATGCAAATTTCATAGTCATAATATAAATATATAATATTTAATCTTAATTACTCTGAAGTGAAAATGTAGACATCTAAATTATTCAAATGAAGTATTTTCATTAGCTACTGATTCTTAAATACATCATTTAAAAGTATCATTTTTAAAAAAGAAACAAGATACATTGCTCCAAAGAAACCTCATGCAATTAAGAACTGTATTATCTGACTTAGAATAAGCCATAAGAAGAGAGCGACTGTTTAAGAAACACAATGCACATATTTAACTTCATCACCAAATGAATGCTTCTGTCTACAGAGCTAGGATATCAAGGTGACATCACTGATCATTTTATTTTGTGTAGTTGACTAAGGGGTGTAAAATCATTTTATGTGATAGGATTTTTATACTGGTATTATATTAAATAACATAAATATTTTTGAGTGATAAAATGAATCATTTTTATGATGTAATATTTCTCAAACTCATTTTATATTGATGGGCGAATATTCTGGCCTATTTAACTTGACTTTTTAAAAGTTCAAGTAACAAGCTCTGATTTTTATCCCCAAATAATTGCTCAAATAACTTCTCCTTTTAACACAATTCTGAGAAGTAAATATTATTCTTGTTAGGTAATTTTCACGAATATTCATAGAAACATGCATAAGAATAACAATTTTATGTCTTCCAATATATTAATTGATTTTTCCATGTAGTGTACTATTATGATTTTGTTTTATAAACAGTGGTAATTTTCACTAATTATTTAAATGCTGCTAAATTAAGCTTACTTAAAAGGATCAGTTAAGCCTTTTAACGTCCTCATTCTAGTGATTCAAGTAGTCAAACAGGTGGAATTTATAAATTTAACATTTTTTGGTTTTTTTGAGACAGGGTTTCTCTGTGTAGTTTTGGTGCCTGTCCCGGATCTTGCTCTGTAGACCAGGCTGGCCTCGAACTCAGAGATCTACCTGGCTCTGCCTCCCATGTGCTGGGATTAAAGGAGTGTGCCACCACCGCCTAGCAAAATTTAACATTTTTTTATTCAAGATCTTGTTTGCTTCTTTCTTCCTTCCTTTCTTTCTTTTTTCCCTTCTCCCCTTACTTCTTCTCTCCCTTCCTTACTTCCATTCCTAATTTGCTGCCTCCCTTCCTTTCTCCCTTCCCCCATTCCTTCTTCCTTCCCTCCTTTCTCTTTTGTAAGGCTTTCCTGTAACCCAGGATGTTTTTGAACTTAATATGGACCAAAAGAGTTGAGGATAGCCTTGAAACTCCTGAGCTTTCTGTCCCAATCTTTCATGTCAGGCTTACAGGAGTATGCATCCAATCCTGGCCAATGGTTGGATTTTTTTTCCTCAGTGACTCAAAAAGAATAAAGCAATATCCATGGAGGGAAGTGAGCATTATCATGTTGTGATTTGTATTATTTAACAAGACAAAGTTCTGAACATCTTACCTTTCATAACAAGGTTTATTCTAGCTCTTTGTGTTTTCTTGTCAACTGATTCCTTAGATGCTACCTTCTCCCAAAAGAAAGTATAAATTATATCTCCTCATACATAGCATGAGAAAAGGATGATGAGCATTCTCTTATTAAGTAATGTTTTATTGAGCCGAGCGGTGGTGGTGCACGCCTTTAATCCCAGCACTTGGGAGGCAGAGACAGGCGGATCTCTGTGAGTTCGAGGCCAGCCTGGGCTACCAAGTGAGTTCCAGGACAGGCACAAAGCTACACAGAGAAACCCTGTCTCAAAAAACCAAAAAAAAAAAAAAAAAAAAAAAAAAAAAAGAAAAAGAAAAGAACAAAGAAAAAGAAAAAGAAATGTGTTATCGAAACAAACCATTTATCAATGAACATTTCATTGAAAGTATCTAAGATATGATTAACTTGAGCCAACCAACAGGAATACATTGTGTTGTCATTGGGAATACTGAGACCCACCTATTCAGGATCCTTTGATTCTTGATGGTCACAAGACACTAAGTTAGATATAAAGACATATTATTGGGTAAGTTGGTGTCCACTTATTTCAAAATCTATAATCTCTTTAATTATGCCAAAATTTCACCATTTTCTTCATTCTAAGCTGCTGCTGACAACCCAGGTCTATATGAAAACTTGTGATTACACATCTCACAGAACTCACAGCTATGGAAATTCATAACTTCTAAGAGACATATATGCCTGCCTGAGGTGGAAGGGAGCTGGAAAAAGACTGTACTAAAAAGAGATTTTAATCCACCTGAGAGAAAATGTGAGCAGATGTTCATATTTCAATGAGGAAGAAATCAGAACCTTTTACTGTTATGAATTATGCCTGTATTCTGATATTTCAACATTGCCACCATTTGTTCATTAATTCAATACTGAAAGTGAATTTTGTTAGGAATACCATTGCAATTTTAATAATTTTACTTTGCATTATGAACTGTATAAGAAAAGAAGAATATGTGTGAGTGTTTGTGCATATTTGCAAGTCTATAGTCTACTGTTTATTTTAAAAGTCTCATTATAGAAGTCCATAACAGTGATTTTTAAATTGTTTCAGTAGCTACTTTTAAATAATTAGTTTAACCATTTCATATCATATTTATGCATTATTATTACTTTTAGATAGTTGTAAAATAACTAGGAAATGCTCCTCTAGTTATTATTACTATTTAGATATTGTTAGTAGTAATGATGCATATTTACTTTAGTTGAACATTTTTAATATAAATAACATACAAACTTCACTGATTTACTAACTCTTGGAAACTTGGTATACAACACCATATCTAGTTAATTTAATTATTATATTCAAAGGTGGAATAAGAAAAAGAAGAAAGGAGTGGGGATGTCTCTGACACTTTTGTCTGTTATTGCAAACTTTTTCCTCGTACTGGGTCACCTCATCCAGCCTTGATATGAGGGTTTGTGCCTAGTCTTATTGAATCTTGTTATTCCATTTTCCATTGATATCCCTGGGAGGCCTGCTCTTTTCTGAAGGGAATCTGAAGAGCAGTGGATCTGATGGGGTTGAGGAGAGGGAGACTGTAGGGGTGGGAGGAGGGGAAGCTACTGTCAGTATGAGAAAACAATAAATAAAGTGAAAAGAAAAAAATGGTTATAAAAGGTATTTTATTCATAAAAGTAAATTCCAGCATAAATAGTAAATTTTACAGTCTCAATGAAAAAAGATAATTTTATGATTCTTGTGTTGATCATCTGTATAAAATTAAAACACATAATAATAATAAAAATAAATAAAAAAATTAAAAAAAATCTATGAAGAAATAAAATTGGATCTTTCTGTTGTTGTTTTTTGAGATTGTATTTTAATTATATTTCTTTCTTACTTTCCTCACTCTGAACCCTCTCATATACCTTTCTTCACTCTCCTTCAAATTCTTCGCCTCTTTTTTATCAATTGTTATTGCATGCAAATAAATTTTATATACCCATATATATTCTCAAATATAACCTGTTGAGTCCATATGATGTTACTAGTACACATGTTTTCAAAGTTGACTATTTGACACTGGACAACCAATGCTCTTCTCTAGGGAGTGTCATCTCTCTTGCTTCCAGCTTAACTTAGTTGCCTGTAGCTCTTTATACAACACTGAGTCCTCATAGACTTTCCCCATGTACTCTGACATGGGTATGGATGTCCTCCTTGTTTGGCAGACATTTAAGTGATTATGTTGGTGCTAGTGAAATAGTTTCTGGAAAAAAATTTACAACCACTAGTTTTGTAAACCAGTATAATCCCTAACAAAGATAAATATTTATCCTGATACTCATAGACGAATGTTGCTTTCACTATTATCCAAGGAACTTTCCTCTGCAGAAGATGGAGAGTTTACTACAAAAGACTACAACCCATAGATGTGCTGAGTGGTAGAGCCCAGTTCCAACAGAACATCTACAAAACACTCCCATAAGTCAACCTTAGGGAACATTCCTGAAGAAAAGGAAGAGTGTAAGCACCAGAGGAACAAGGACTTTTCTGTGAGATTATGCCTCCCAGTAACACCTGAAGCTACACCTGTAAAATCTCATTAGCAAATTGCATCATAACTTCAAAAAGATAAATATTATGCATAATTTAATTTTTTCTGTTCTAAATTTTTCTTGTAATTTTTTAATAACATGCATTTTTCTTTTCTACTTCATGGTTTTCATAAACAATATTAGGTTTAACCACAGTATTTTCAAGCAAAATTTGTTACTTTAATTCCCCAGCCCTTTTTATTCTTCACCAAAGAACCTTCCTTGTACCTTTATACATACATCTTCCCATAAATTTCTTTCCAGTTTCATGTCTCCTGTGGTTTTTAAGATTAATTGCACAGTGGACATGCCTTTGCCAATTTGAATGGTCTTCTTTTACTTTTGTGATTATTCTGCTTTCAATAATTCTATTACATTTACTAGCAGGATATGGATAATAACACTGTATATGGATGAAATTACATAAGATTGCAAAACATAAACAAGTCATTAGTTGTAATTATTGAGTCAGTCATCCATTTTTTTTCATTTCAACATGATAATAAATTGTTTTTACTGTATTTGGCAAGGATTACTGTGCTCATTTTCTGTGAGTTCAGTACAAGAAATTATTTCTAAAAGACAAAATCTTCAAATTTTAAAGTCACTTCTCTTTTTGTTAGGCTGTACTAAAAACATGGCTTCATTATTTTTGAAACCTACCTAAGGATATTTTCTGTCTATTTCTGAGGATAGTTTTCCATTGGATCTTGAAATTCCTACTCGTACTTAAACTAAATAACAAATGAAGAGAGATTGAAAATGAACTCATGAGAATATTTTTAAAATAAGTGTTTAAAAATTTCTCTAGTGGTTTATGTGTTAAGGTCCTTTTACTCCTTTTCCCAAGATGTTCCCTGAGACTTGCACTGAAGGAACTTGCAATGTTACAGATACATCCATTGCAACTGAGCTTCCCACAGTTCTTTCGTCTTTTCTTCATACACAACTGTTATTTCCTTTAATGGCCTTAATTTGTCATAGAGAGAAGCTTCTTCAAAGAGAAGTGATAGCTAAAATTATCTGTGGGATCAAAGATAACATTTAGAATGTAGTTAGGTATTATACTGTTCTAGCAAATTGGTGGTAATAAATTCTTGTCTGTGATCCATGGCTTTACTAGCTCCCAGTAGTTGGATAGGTTTCTTGTACCAGAAATGAATTTCGTCATGTTGAGAGGGACTTAAGTTCACTTAGATGGTTATGGGCTACCACCAGCATGTGGGTGCTACATGTTTTGTATCTTTATGGATATCTTGCCATGCTGGTCATTGCTGTGGTAAATAGGTGTCACCATTGGGAAGAATTATTAAGTGCCTCCTCTCTTAGCATCTTCTTTAGTATTTCTGATACCATAGGAGCTAGACCTACCTGAAAAAACTCTGATTGAGGCAACGTTTTATAGATTTGACTACACAAACAAAACCTGAACAATGACAATATCAATAGAAATAATAACATAGAATGGGATGGTGTCATATGGGCTCTTCAATAGATAAAATCTCAGGCCAACTAATGACTGTTGAGAAAAGGAAGATTAGCCTGTCCCAGGGATGAGGCCCCTGATTCATTTCCTAGTACAAAATAGTCAGCCATGAAACCATAAATGCACAAACAACAGAAAGAGACTCATAAGTTTATATTTGTATGTATGTAAGTGTGTGTGTGTGTGTGTGTGTAGCAAAAGCAAACAAGAAATGGAGGAAAGATTGTAAGAGCCATAGCACCAGGCAATTTGCTATAAGATTGTATGTCCTAGAAATGACAAGGAAGCTTCATCTATGATACTTCAAATTATAGTGTCCTAAACATGACTGAAGAGTGACCACATTAATAGACATCCTCATGGAGAAAGGAAAAACTCAAGGTATTCCCACCCCTAGATAAATAACTACAGAAAACTAATGACTGTTAGCCATAATAGCTTTCCCTGTAGATGAAACATTAATTGTTTATTGAATACCAAGTGGCTGGACGTGACATTGTGTACACATAGGAACACTAATCTACCCCTGTACACTGCATCTGTGTCTACATATAACATGTATATTTGTGTGTAATAACAATATTTAAAGTAAAAAATACCACAGATTTCAGTAAGAGTAAGAAGGCCTTGGGGAAGCCAAAGGGGTTGCTACAGGGGTTGGAGGGAAGGAGAGGAAGGAATAATATAATAACACTTTAATAAAAAGTATTAAGAAAAACTGTATGAGTATAGAAGCTTGAATAAAAAGGAAATCTTTGATACGGTTGAATCAGTTGTCAGATGGACATGGAATCTGATGAGAAACTGATGGTCTGGTTGTGGACTCCAGATGACCTGATGCTTGATTAATCTGAGAGAACAGTTCAATTTTCAATCTTCTGGAGAGTCTTATAAAACCATATCAAACTGAATTAATTTGTTACAATTATCTACATCATAGAAATCAATACTATCATAAATAGCAATTTAATAGAATTCTTGTTCCTACTAGAAACTGAGAGAGATGAGACACTCAAAGTAAGCCAAGATTAAATAATGATCGCTGCTATAAATAAGTGTTAAATCCTAACAGAGTGGAAGAAATAAGTTTAATTCCAGCTATCGCACAGAACTGAGATGGTGTCATGCATGGGTGTGTAGAAGCATAATTCATTCAGGCTAATAGATTCTCACTTGATTAAATATTTTAATTAAATTTATAGACTTTTAATTTGGAAGTAGTTTTTCAATAAAGCATACTGATATTTTTAACTTTAATTTTTTTAATTTCAAATTCCTCCATGTACACATTTATTTCATGTATAATGCATATATAGTCATGTGTGTAGCCCTAGTTGAATTTCATTTATTCTAATCTTTTTTTTTTTTTTTTTTTGAGCTGAGGATCGAACCCAGGGCCTAGCTCTACCACTGAGCTAAATCCCCAACCCATTTATTCTAATCTTTGACACAAACTTTTCTAGAAGTATTCTAAGTGATTTACATTATGCAAAAAGATTAGGTAATAAACAGCCAGTGTGAACACATTCGGCTTCAAAAGGAAGGGCACCAGTGGTATCTGTATTCACATTACACTCACCAAATTAGTGTGCTGCTGCTTTAATTTAATGAAAAAGATCATTGAGTAACATGATCTATAAAATGCGTGGCAGTTTGAGTGAAAATGGCTTGATAGGCACATGTATTGAAATACTTGGTCACCAGTAAAGGAAAATGTTCAGGAAGAAGGTGCATACTAGTTTGAGGAAGTGAGTCTATGATGAAGGGTGCATTGCCTTTCTCTCTCTGCCTGTTGCCTGAAAATAAGTGTATAAAGACCTTAGCTATTGCTAAAGCACCATACCTTCCTGTTTCTGTCCATGATGACTTGTACCAACCCTCCAATATAGTATGAAATCCCCTGGTCAAATGCTTGATTTAATAAGAATCAGCTTGCTTATGGTGTCTCCTCATAGCAACTGACCAGTAACTGAGAAAAAAAAATGAGTGAATTTAAGCTAGTACTCTGAAATCATTACTAACCAGTTTTAAATTCCAGAGAAAAATATTTGGTAATCTATCTCTCAAGTTTATCTTGAGTGATAAATTTGAAATCACTCTTGTTGTTTTTTAAATCCACATCATTTTTTCATTTACTGTGGTCAGTTTTTTCCACTTGCCATCCGTCTTTGATGGCTTTAAACAGATCTTTACCTTCTGAATTCTGTGTCATATTTCTATTAAAGATCTTCAGTTTTGTTTTGTTTTTATTTTTCAAATTAATCATATTCTGAAAAGATTCCAAAACTATTTCAGCGTGATAAAATATATAATCATTAAACTGTTTTAATATTAATTCCCTAATGACAAACTTCTGAGACATAATGTTAAATGCACACAGTATCTCCCCCTCCCCCTATTTTTTTTTTTTTTCTGAGACAGGGTTTCTCTGTGTAGTTTTGGTACCTGTCCTGGATCTCACTCTGTAGACCAGGCTGGCCTCAAACTCACAGAGATATCTGCCTGGCTCTGCCTCCTGAGTGCTGGCATTAAAGGCATGTGCCACCACTCTCTGGCTCACACAGTATTTCTTACATGGCATACAAAATACATTTCTCATAATGTCAACCCTGTGAATGTTTAAATTCATTTATGATAATAAATATCTCATGTCTAGCTCATTTAAATTTTAAACATAGGCTTTTCCTTTAAACTTGCCTTAAAAAGGTATTATCATCCTTAACATCCTTATTTCTTATTGCTGACAATTATCAGTCATATTCAGTCTGTAAGGACATACTTAAGCCAGGCGTGGTGTCACAAGCCTTTAATCACAGCACTCAGAAGGCAGAGGCAGGCAGATCTCTGTGAGTTCAAGGCCAGCCTAGTCTACAGAATGAGTTCCAGAATAGGCTCTAAAGCTACAGAGAGAAACCCTGTCTCAAAACAAACATTAAAAAAAAAGACATACTTAAAATCTCACTTGGCTAGAAGATCACCCAAATTTATACATGGCTAGATCATAATAAGATACTGTTTACCTCAAAATGACATTTTAGTTAAATCATTTCTATGTTGTGCTTATCTTTTAAAAAATGTCTAAAATGTTAATTCTTTCAGTTCCTGTAAATATGCATATATAATATGAACCTCATTTTGTGTTTAAAAAGCTGGGCACATTCACCCTTCATTGGACAAAATGTTGGCTAAGCTATACTATGTATGTTTTAAGAAATAAATTTGAAATTACATTTTTGTAAATTTCCTGTTACTTTGAGTAGTAATTTGCTATATAGTCTCTATAGTGTGTGTTTGCTTATATAGATATATTTATGGATTCAATATATTTATTATGTCACCCAAGATAATATCCTCTGGATTCTGCTACTTGCAATAATTAGTTAGAGGTACTCTATCAGCTGAATTTCAATTTCTTTTAATATCTAACAATCAACATTACTTCTGTCATTCCAATGATCTTAGAAATTAAGATGCTAAATTCCATTACAAAAATATTTCTTTTTCTGACTTGTCTATCATGCTGAACAGGATGTTAACCCTTTTATGGCAAGCTAGAGTAAAAACTTGCCACTTAACTTCCAGTATTATTTTTATTGTCTTTTTTCTTCAGAGATCTCTAAGTTATTTAAAAAATTATCACATTGTAATTTCAATGTCATAGAATTTCAACAATCATTTACACTAATGTTACCTGAAGATGAGTTGACAGATTATTGATATAAACAAAAACTCTAACTGTATTACTATATTTCTAGCTGACAGACTGTTACTGATCATGTCTGAGTGTGTGTGTGTGTGTGTGTGTGTGTGTGTGTGTGTGTGTGTGTGTGTGTATTTCATTTGTATAATTATTTTTCTTAAATAAGCAAAATTCTATCTTTACTAGAGAAACTGGTCATTAGAGATATTTATTTTTGTAGAGAGTCACAATGTACTTTCAAAAGAATTATATGAAAATTTATTAACTTGTGTCAAGAAAAATTACTTCATTTCATAAATGTCTATATTTATATAAAATTGTACATCTATAAACATGTGTGTTCATACATACACACACATACACACACACAAACAGACAGACAGACAGACACACACAGAGAGAGAGAGAGAGAGAGAGAGAGAGAGAGAGAGAGAGAGAGCACAATCTACCAAAGGAAATGATTTAGAGAGAAAATACAAAACCAAGTTGAGGAATATTTCCCCAACATACTTTGTATTTAAGTTGAATTATGACACAGTACTAAATTAATTGTCTTTATACTAGAAGGAAATCACTTGAATTTATTTTTCATTAATGTAGTATAATCAGAAAAAAAAATGTGATTCCTAATGTGATGTGTTCATTTGTGATATATTAATGGCTAGGATTCACCAAAGTATAAAAAAAATAAAAGAATTATTACACCATGTTCTAGCAGATATCTTAATAAACCAGCTCTCAAGAACTTGTAGAGCCTATATCTTCTTACTTCAAAACCTCTTGACAATTTACAGTACATGAAGAACATACTGAAAGTTTGGCATGGAAATATTTGCCAATATTCTAACACTAAAAGGCTGAAGAAGGCTGGTTTTAAATTCCAGGCCAACCATGTCCAGATCAGCTAGCAGAACATATTAAGACCCTATCTCTAATCCAAAACATCAAAACAAAGTTTATTGATGACATGATAATCAGTGAGGAGATTATATGGGAACAATAATTACTATTTTATTCTGTGCTTATTTATAGCTTATTTATAGCTAATATGAGCCTTGTAGCTGGAAGTTTTCCTGTATCCCGGCCGGCCTATGGTCAGGACAAATCTCTTACACTCATGTTCCTGAAGTAAACACACAGAGGCTTATATTAATTGCAACAGCTTGGCCAGAAGCTCAGGCTAATTACTTATTAGCTCTTACACTTAAATTAACCCACAATTCTTATTTATGTTTAGTCATGTGGCTTATTTCCTTTTCTCAGTTCTGCCTTGTCATCTTGCTTCCTCTGTGTCTGGCTCACAACTCCTGACTCAGCCTTCCTCTTCACAGCATTCTCCTCTTCTGCTTGCCCTGACTATACTTTCTGCCTGGCTACTGGCCAATCAGCGTTTTATTAAACCAGTGTACAAGGGCATTACTCCACAGATTTCCCCCCTTTTCTTGTCTATACAAAAAGGAAAGTTTTAACTTTAACATAGTAAAATTATATATATTAGAACAGTGATGAAGCAGGAATTAAAATTACAATATCTAGTCCATTTATATTTGGCAAAATTAAAGAAAATATGCTATCTATCCTATGTTTATGAGTCTAAAGTTTTGTATCTAATTTATCTTTTATCTTAACCAAGGAAAATTATAACTATCTATTCTTCAACTACATCAAAGACTTCAGAAGGATATAATATTACCTAAGTAAACAGGAAGAGCATTGTAAGCAAAATCTAGAATGACAGAGACAGCTGGATACCTGAACAGTTACCCAAAGTTCTTCTGCAATGTTGGGGTATCCTTCTCTGTCCTATAGGCCTAAAGTCTCACATTCATTTATCTCTGTGTCCTGTAGAATGTCTGGCAGTTTCTTCTGCAAAGCAGGAACCTGAAGGACCATCTCACTTGCAAAGTTCAGCGGTCACCTTCCTATAGGTCCTGCATGTCCAGTTTTTACAACATTTTGTCAAGCAGTCCAAGCAAGAACAGTTTCTTGCCCAAATGGTCAATTCTGACAAGAAGATAAACTCCATATGGAGTGTCTTCAATGCCCATCTTCCATTTTGCATTAAATTGGTGTTGCCAGGAGCAGACTATCTCACTGTCCAGAAATTCTAAGTTTTTAAAATATTTTTAAATGCCATATTATGTAGGTCTTTGAAGTGTTTGAAGATTACCTACCTAATTGAATTATATCTATGTATACCTCAAAAATTAAATAACAGGACTATAGTTTGACTATCATAGATGGCTAATTATTAATCTATATTTCTTAATTATCCATTACAATTTAAATGAGTTTAAGGTATAAACATAATACCTTAAACAAGACTAGAAATTATATATTATGATATAACAAAATTATCTCTAAATTTGTATCAATAAACCAAAGTCCATAGCAATGTAAAACATTTTAAATAAGTTGTTCTTGAAAAGTAGATTCAATAATCTACTCTTTTATTCTATCATATCTATATCCTATATTTCTATATCATATCCCCCTTTCTTCTTTTAGAAAAAGATTGACTACCACCAATAACAATTTGTAACCAATAATCTAAACAAAAACAAACATCCATAATCTATTTTCCAAGAATGTGGGTGTAGTGTTTTAGGGTACTTCTTATTGATAGGGTGCACTGGTAGTCTTCCGGGGATTCTGAAAAAATTCAAGATAACAGTCAAGTTCTCTGAAGACCTTTGTTGATAAGTACCATCTGTTAAGGTTCAGGAGGACTGGCTAGATAAAATCTGATCCATCTTAACCTGGAACATATCCATAGTTTCTCATCTTCTGTGGAAACACTAGCAGAACCTCTTTTCTTAAGCAACATGACCTTAGACATAAATTTTGAAGTCAAGGTACCTTTAATATACTATCCTATATTATATTAACTGAGTAGCCTTTACAAGCAAATGTCTTCCTGCAGTTAAAAATCCCAAAGATAATATAATCTACATTCTGTGTGATTTCCATTTTTTTTTCCTTTTTTAAAATTTGTTATATATGTGTTTTAATTTTACACATCAGCCATGGGTTCCCCTGTCCTCCCCCCTCCCACACCCGCCCTCACCTTCCCCCCATTCCCTCCCCTCCATTCCCATCTCCTTTAGGGCTAAGACTCCCCTGGGGATTCATTTAAACCTGGTGGATTCAGTACAGGCAGATCCAGTCCCCTCCTTCCAGGATGAGCAAAGTGTCCCTTTGTAAGCCCAAGGTTCCAAACAGCCAGCTCATGCACTAAGGCCAGGTCTAGGTCCCACTGCCTGGGTGACTCCCAAACAGTTCAAGCTATTCAATTGTCTCACTTATCCAGAGGGCCTGATCCAGCTGGGGACTCCACAGCCTTTGGTTCATAATTCATGTGCTTCCATTCTTTGGCTATTTGTCCCTGTGGTTTTCCAATCATGATCTCAACAATTCACACTCTTACAGTCCCTCCTCTTTCTCGACAATTGGACACCTGGAGCTCCACCTGGGACCTGGCTGAGGATCTCTGCATCCACTTCCATCAGTTATTGGATGAGAATTCCAGCGTGATCATTTGGGTGTTTGTCCATCTGATCACCAGACTAGGTCAGATCAGGCTTTCTCTCGACCACTGCCAGCAGTCTACAGAGGATGTATCATTGTGGATTTCTGGGGACCTCTCCAGCACTCTCCCTATTCCTGTTCTCATGTGGTCATCATTTATCATGGTCTATTATTCCTTCTTCTCCCTTTCTGTTCTTGATCCAGCTGTGGAGCAAGGGGAACTCTCCTCCATTGCTGGTTGGGCATATACCCAAGGAATGTTAAATCATACCACAAGGGCATTTGCTCAGCTATGTTCATATCAGCATTGTTTATAATAGCCAGAACCTGGAAACAAGCTAGATGCCCTTCAACTGAAGAATGGATAAAGAAAATATGGTACATATACACGATGGAGTACTACTCAGCAGAGAAAAAACAATGACATCATGAGGTTTGTAGGCAAATGGATGGATCTAGAAAACATCATCCTGAGTGAGGTAACCCAGACACAGAAAGACAAACATGGTATGTACTTACTCATAGTAGGATACTAGATGTAAAACAAAGATGACTAGACTGTGTACACAGCTCTAGGGAGGCTACCTAGAAAATGGGACCCTAGGAAAGACACAGGGATCACCCAATGACAGAGAAATGGATGAGATCTACATGAACAACCTGGATGACAGTGGGAGTGAGTAATGAAGGGCAAGTTTCGAGGGAAAGAAAGCTTAGGTGATTTCCATCTTTATGTGGCTTATTTTTTGTTACTTTTACTGTCTCTTTAAAGACTTTATTTTTTAATTCTTTCTATTGCTTCTTCTTTATATAACTGTCTATATACCTTGCCTCTCTATTCCAAGCCAATGTACATTTTTACATATGTTATAAACTGATTAGGGTTTATCCCATATGAATCTGCCCTATTGTGAATCTATTGTTTTAAACTGCATTGGCTAGTACAGAAGCAGCAGCCTTGGGTGCTGACTCTGCCTATCTTATCCATCTTAGCTTCTCAACATGGCAGAGGAAATTCACTACCAGCTCTGGGAGCCATGCTTTCTGCTGACTCTGGGAGGCAATGGGTTCATGCCACCACCCATCAGCATGTTTTCCAGAAACTTCCTTTTATCCCCTGTACTGGCAAATGCCAAATCCACCATGCAGTATGCTATAAGGCTTGGAGACCTCATTGTGTCCTGTTGTGGGAATCCACCATGCTATTTAGCTTATGGTGGCCAGCTCCATCTCACAGGCAGCTGTTGGGAGATGAGTCTCTGTGCTGCTACTGGCATGAGACTGTGAGACCAGAAAGCCTAGTGTGGCTCTGTTTCTGTGCATTAAGAATCTTCAAGCTTTCTTAGGTCTATGTAGATCAATGCCCAACAGTGAGAGCCAAATGCAGCTAGAAGTTTTCCTGTTTCCCAGCCAGCCTGTGGTTGGGACACATCTCTCCCACTAGCATTCCCAAGTAAACACAGAGAGGTTTATATTAATTATAACTGCTTGGCCATTAGCTCAGGCTTGTTACTGATTAGCTCTAATACTCAAATTTACCCATAATTCTTATTTATGTTTAGACATGTGGTTTGGTGCCTTTGCTCAGTTCTGCCTTGTCATTGTGCTTCCTCTGTGTCTGGCTGGTGACTCCTTTGTTAATGTACAGAAAATTATTAAAACTATGTCTGAAATATTTATACCATCACAAATAAATATTATTTACTATTAATATTGATAAATAAGTTTATCCTTGTTTGGAATTAAGCAATTACTATGGTGAGCAAAATAATTTTGTTTCAAATTAACTAGGAAAAATGTTTCCCAAATATCTCCAAAAACTATTTCTGTGAGGATAATTATAGTAAAGATTTTTATGTTAGTCATTGACTGATGACCAATGTGGAAAGGAATGGGTACTTTTATTAAGTATGGTCTACATGGAACATATATCAAGGTCATATTTGCTTCTGTCTTACAAGGTACATTTATCATTTATTACAATCAGACATCAACACTTATAATTTGAGACACTGTAGCATTCTCTTCTCATCTAACATATAACACCCAACTCCACTCAATCTTGTTCCCTATTATGAAGCTTTTGGAATTTTATTACTGTTTCCCTGATTCTTTAGTGACAATTCTCATAAGACAATATATCATGGGCTCTCTTGGTTTTTGCAACAGCATAAGTCAGTTCTTTTGGTAAAACACATAAACACACACACACACACACACACACACACACACACACAGAGAGAGAGAGAGAGAGAGAGAGAGAGAGAGAGAGAGAGAGAGAGAGAAAGGAGATACACCCCTCCTGGTGCTTTTTTTTTTCTGTATGTAACACTAATTAGTACAGATTTAGTTTTAGAGGATCAAAATATTAAAGATTAGCTTTTAAAATTAGCTCTATGCTTTAGCAATTGGTCTTCTAATCCAATTGAATTTAAATGTCTAAGAACTGTACTTCTATTCATTAAGAGATCAAAGAGATCACAGATTAAAACTTCAATGGAGATATTCAATACATATGTCTCAGTGGAAGATGTACAATATTTATTAAACTATGGCATAAACAGATGTTCTCTCATTTAGGTCTCATTATTCTATTAGAGTATATTTGCAGAGTAAATTCAATTTAAAACAATTATTTAGGGGCCTTTAGATTTCAGAATTATAGATGTCAATTATTTTAAATGAGGTATCACAAGATGCATTAGCCACTAACCAAAAGTAACCAATTTTTTTGCAGAGTTGAAGACAGGGATTTACCATTCTTCTGTAACTCTGAATGTCCCAAAATATTTTAATCTTTTCCAATGTTATACTATTTGTCTTCATTAAAAATATGGTATTTATGGCACCGGAGAGTTAGCTCATTAGTCTTGAGTTCAGTTTCCAATATGCATGTCAGGCTGTTCACCACCATTTAAATCTCCAGATCCAGGAAAACTTCTGGTCTTTATAGGCACCAGCGCACATGTGGCATCCATCCCCTCACACATGCATTGAAATAAAGGGAATCTTGATTTTTTAAAAAATATCTTCTTTAATGTCAGTCATTTAATTAATGATACTGGCTCATTGTTCTGTTCAACTTATACAGCTCCACTTGTAGGACATACTATTTATCTTTATATCACTATGCTGTACAGATAATTCCCTTTTTCACACCTATAAATAATGTATTCTACCTTCAAAATGAGATAGGTTGGTGACTAGAAAGAAATATGAGTTATAACTCTAAAAGGGTCTAAGAACTGAGTATAAGAAATGTAATTGCTGTAGTTAGAGTGTTCTTGCCTGGCCCAGTCAGGACAAATCTCTCTTACCCGCCAGTCCCATAGTCGCTCAGACCCAACCAAGAAAGCACACAGAAACTTACATTGTTTACAAACTGTATGGCTGTGGCAGGCTTCTTGTTATCTACTTCTTCTCTCTTAAATTAACCTATTTTGGTTAGTCTATACTTTGCCACATGGCTTGTGGCTTACCAGTGTCTTTACATGTTGCTTCACATGTCGGCAGCTCGCGGTGTCTCCCCTGCCTTCTACTTCCCAGAATTCTCTTCTCTCTTGTCCCGCCTATACTTCCTGTCTGGCCACTGGCCAATCAGAACTTTATTTACACAGAGCAATATCCACAGCACTTCCCCTTTTCTTTTTTGTTAAGGAAGGTTTTAACTTTTACATAGTACAATTACATATAACAAAACAATTATCAAGCAGGAATTACAGTTACAATATTAAAGAAGATATCCTATCTATCTTATATTTATAAGTCTAAGGTTTTATATCTAACGTATCTTTTATCATAACTAAGGAAATTATAACTATCTAGCCTTCAACCACATCAAAGACCTCAGAAGGATATAATAGTACCTGAGAACTGGGAGAAGGATATAAGCATTTTTCAGGAGTCTTGCAAGAGTAGACAGAGACAGCTGGCAGCCTGGACAGTCACCTAATGTTCCTTTGTAAAGTTGGGGCATTTGTCTTCAGCCTACAGGGCTAGAGTCTCTTGGTCACTTTTTTTAGTGTCCTGTAGAATGTCTGGCAGTTTCCTCTATGAAGCAGGAACCTGAAGGACCATTTTGTCAAGCAAAGTTCAGTGGTCACCTTTTTATGTGTCCTGCATGTCCAGTTGATCGAGCAGTCCAGGCAAGAACAGTTTCTTGCCCAAATGGTTACTTTTTGCCAAGGTGAAGATAAACTCCATATGAAGTGTCTTCAATGCCCATCATCCTCTCTGAAGTAAATCGGTGCTGCCAGGAACAGACATGTCTCACTGTCCAGAAAGTCTAAATTTTAAAAATATTTTAAATGCCATATTCTGTAGACCTTTGAAGTGTTTGAGGATTACCTGTCTATCTGAAATATCTCTCTGTATATATAGAAGACTTAACTAACATGGCTGCGAGTATGATTATCATAGATGACTAATTATTAATCTATTTTTAATTATCCATTTCAATTTAAAATGAGCTGTACAAACATAATACCTTAAACATGAGTAAAAATATCCACACAGTATAACAAAATTAACTTTAAGTTTGTATCAATAGACTAAAATCTATACCAATGTAAAATATTTTAAACAAGTTGTTGCTCTTTAGAAGTAAGTTCCTTAATCTACCCTTTCATCCTATTATATCTGTATCATATCCCCTTTTCTTCTTTAGAAAGAGATCACATTTATAATCAACCTGCTTTAAAGAAAAATATTGGTTTTTTTTCTGTCCCACACCAGAGGGCTCTTCTGATTTGGGACAGAAAAATCTCTTAACCTTTTCTTTTAGCAATATGTCTGGGTTTAGAGAAGGAGTGAGCCAATTCCATCTCCAAAGCCAGCTTGATAATTTTGGGAAATTGGACATAGTTTCTCTCACTACTTCCTGTTGGAGGGGGTTGCTGTATCTTATGGGGACACAAAGAAAATTTTAGGATTATGGAGTAGTCCATGAGTGTGAACCTCTGAGCCAGTTGCCTTGAAACCATTCTGGATGTTGGATCATCTGGGCCATGGTGTCATTGGAGACCTTTCAGGTGGTCTTGGCTGATCAAACCTGATGTATCTTAATCTGGAACAAATCCACAGCCTCTGGCTTTCTGTGGAAACAAAAGCAGAGACTTTTTTCCAAAGCAACATATCCTTATATCCAAATTTTGAAGTCAAGTTACCTTTAAAATTTACATATTTGTTTAACTCAACAGCTTTTACAATCAAATCTTTTTCTGCTGTTAAAAATCCCAAAGACAAGACAAAACAGATTCCCTATGTAATATCCATCTTTGTAAGACTGAAAGGCCACTGTGGCTTCTGGCTCCACCCACCTCAGCTTCCCAACATGGCGGTGGTACAGTTTACTGCCAGCTCTGGGTCTTGAGCCATGTGTACCATCAACTATCAGAAGCAGTTCTATCAAAGCAGTTCATAGTCCAGAAACCTTTTGTTGTTGTTGGTTTTAACTAGCAAAGGCTAAATCTACCACACAGCAGAGTAAAGTGCTGCTTGTAGATTCTTCATTCCCACCACACTTCAGGTCAAACACACACACCAGTAACCCGCCAGGAATCTGCCATAGTAGCTCAAACCGGCAGGCTGCCACTAACTTGAGAGAGACAACTAGGAAGCTGTTTTTAGCTCCGTTTAGAATCTTTTTTCTCAGGTTTTAGGTGGAAACTCTTGCCAACATGTTGGGCGCCATTTGTAGTTAGAGTTTTCTTGCCTGGCCCAGTCAGGACAAATCTCTCTTACCCGCCAGTCCCATAGTAGCTCAGACCCAACCAAGAAAGCACACAGAAACTTACATTGTTTACAAACTGTATGGCTGTGGCAGGCTTCTTGTTATCTACTTCTTCTCTCTTAAATTAACCTATTTCTGTTAGTCTATACTTTGCCACATGGCTTGTGGCTTACCAGTGTCTTTACATGTTGCTTCACATGGCGGCGGCTGGCGGTGTCTCCCCTGCCTTCTACTTCCCAGAATTCTCTTCTCTCTTGTCCCGCCTATACTTCCTGTCTGGCCACTGGCCAATCAGAACTTTATTTACACAGAGCGATATCCACAGCAAACTGCTGCCATTGAAAGGAAACATACTCAATCAATTGACCTAAGCTAGAATGTTGATGTAGTCAATGAAAGAGTGCCTACTTTGAAAGACTGATTAGCCAACCCCAAGAACTCAGCCCTAAAACATACTAGGAGTCCTCAATGTATTCTTGCATCTATATTAACAATAATTGAAGAATAAGGAAACATATAGGAGAAAAATTCAGCAAAGTAACAAAGACATTAAAAAATAAAATATAAACTTGGTAAACAAATCAAATAACACAATAGAAGTTATCATCAAACATACAAAAACAGGAACAATGAGAAGAATAAATTTCAAGAATAGAGGACTAAGCCAGCACAATGATACATATAGATACACAAAAGAAAATGAATGAACTTGAGCAAAATTCATAAACATATGGGATATATTCAAGACAACAAAATGTATTCCATGACAAAAGACATGTAATAAAACCTAACGCTTAGTCAAGACAGTAGATAAAATTATTTCTAGGTATTTCTCAAACATAGATCAAGAAGTAGATGAACACAGAAAATAATTGGAAATTTTAATAGTATAAGTATATTAGATGTTTTCATACTAAATCTCGAGGCTCTACTCATAAAACAAATATGAAGAGGCACAATAGTTCACATATGTCTATACTCAATATAATGGCATATTTCAATATCCCTATTATTACATCTAGATATTTTAATATGTATTTAAAATAATAAAAGAAAAAGAGCTAAATTATGCCATGGGTTGATATCTATAGAACGTTATACTCAACAGATGGAAGTTTCACTAGATGTTCAACATGACACCTCCACTAAAATTGATTGCATTATTAACCATGAAGGAAGTCTTATTTAACATAAACATAAAGTCAATTCCTCACATTATATCAGAACAAAATATAATGTAACAACAACAAAAATGTCACCAAGACAAACCTGAGAAAAGAAACAAATGCTTGAGGAGTGAAAATAAAAAGTGCACTCTTGTACAAAATGTGTTTTGCAATGGGATGGTCTTTTTGTATGCTATGAAAATGTGTTGCTACCATTGATTAATAAATAAGCCACTATGGACTATGGAAAGGCAGAATAGAGCCAGACAGAGAATCCAAGCAGAGAGGCAAGCAGAAGAAGGTCGAGTTAGAATAGATGCTGAG
The DNA here is from genome assembly GCF_903995425.1 of Onychomys torridus. Taxonomy (NCBI): domain Eukaryota; kingdom Metazoa; phylum Chordata; class Mammalia; order Rodentia; family Cricetidae; genus Onychomys; species Onychomys torridus. The sequence goes on from NC_050451.1 coordinate 98,634,227, forward strand.
TACTGCCAGGGGGTAAGGGGTTGTGTGGGGCATTTACCCACCAAACCCACAGCTCCCCAAAGTTTTCTTGAGTGCCAGCAGCAGGAAATATTAGAAAAGATTTAGAGTGTGTGTCGAGATAAACAGATAGAAAATAAAGGATAGCCTTGAGAGGGCCTAGAATCCATTACAAAGAACCGTGACTGTCTCTGCCCTAGGGTATTTATAAAAACACCAAGAGGTGGAACAAAAGACATCCCTGCAGCACAACTAAATGCAGACCATCTCAGCTACCTGCACTCAGGCCTATGGTCCTAACAATCCTCTTTATGAGGACCTTCTGTTTAACACCACAAGGAACCTGAAAATGGGCTCCAACAGGGTTGGGTATTGGGGGTGGGGACAAGATGCAATGGAAAACAGGTAATGCCACAAAGCCACATTGGAAAACATAGATTAATAGAAATGGTATGTTGTAAGAGCTAGTTAATGATAAGCCTGAGCCATAGGCCAAACAGTTTGTAATTGATATAAGCCTCTGTGTGTTTACTTGGGACCAAGCTGCTGCAGGACACAGGAAAACTTCAGTCAACAGTGGAAGAAATCATGACTCAAGATACAAAACTGTAATGTGAACCCATACAAAGATAAACTTTCCTCCTGGGGATGATTTATCTGTGTCTTAGAGGGTTTGGTAGTTTCCTCAGTAATTTTTATTTGACATTCAGCTTGAGCGGAAAACAGGAGGACACCAAAATTACCATGTTTGTTTCTACTTTGGAAAGGTAGACTGGCATAGAGAGTATGCTCAGACTAGGATGGGGGATGGATGCAAGAGAAACAGTGAATGAAGGTAGAAAAGTTAGCATCAAGATTAATAAAAAGTATTGAAATCTTATGAAACTTTCAAAAGGGTGACACTGACATATGGAATATTATAAACTATAAAAATATTTGTGCAAATACATTGAAGTCATTACCTTGAAAATATAAACAGCTCAGTAGTGCGGCATCTCTATACATAACTGTAAATTAATTTCTGTAATGTCACTGCCTTCTTCCTGCTGTATATTGACATTTTTCTATGAAATGGCATTATAATTTCATGCAATTTTAATTTTTTGTTATCTAGCTTTAATTTAGATCAGAATCATTGCAATGATTCCTTGGTGTCTACCACAGCAGAGTTTTTTAAAAATGTTTTAGCCAAATTCCTTGTCTTACCAGTGCTTTAGCTTTCTCCAATATAGACCTGCATCAGGCAGTATGATTATATTCCAAATACATTTTGATTTTTTTAGGCTTGTCTTAGGATTTCCTTTGTTGTGATGACACACCATTACCATAACAACCCTTATAAAGGAAAGCATTGAGTTGTGGCTGGCTTACAGTTCAGAGGTGTTGTCCCTTATTAGTATGACAGAAAGCATGGCAGCACACAAGCAGACATACATGGTGCTGGAGAAGAGCTGATTGTTCTACCTGGAGATCTACAAGCAGAAGAAAGAAAGACTGGTCCACTGGTTCTAGCCTGAGCTTCTGAAACCTCAAAGCCCACCACTTGTGACAGACTTCCACCAAGAAGGCTATGCCTACTCCAAAAATGCCACACCTCCAATAATGCTACCCCCATGAGTCTATAGGGGCATTTTCATTCAAATCACTGCAATGCTCTAAGTAAAAGTATTATTTATTCTCTATGAGTTATCTCTCTTTTTGAAAATTAATTGTTCTTAGAGCCAAGTTTATAAAATAACCATATACCTGAAATGTGTGATTGTCAAAGGTATACTTGAAGTGGGCAAATTATTATATTAATATTGATAGAAAAATTATACCTTATAAGGTTATGAATTCACATGAATCTTTCCCAAATAGACACAAAATGGCTGCTTTGCTTATGATATATGTTTGATATATCAGTCAATAAATTTCTTAAACTTTAACACTGAACAATGAGTTATTGAGATCAGCTGTAGATGCAACAATGGCAATTATGGATAGTTTCAAAACAAGAGTAATTTACCTTATGGAGTGTGGAGGACCAAAAGGCCTTTTCACACAGATGAACATTGGAGAAAACATGAATGTTAATCACATAGCTTACCTCTTCAATAGAATGAGATGCTTAGCTATTCTTCCTGGAATGCTGGGAAAAAATGGATTTTACAAACTAGTAATCTTTTGCTGTATTTTGAGCCAGACTCATGCATGTTGCCTAAAATATTATGTTTGTCTATCCTAGGCTTCGCCTTCCTAAAATCTTGAGCATTACTTTAGGCCATAAAACTCATCCTGATGAGTGATATAATTTGTAATTTACAATAGCTTCTATGTTATCTTAGGGTCATTTTCTCTGGATTTTATCTTGAGCATTATTTCTAACTCAACAAGAATCCATGTTAGATGGATTAGAGAGGAAATAGAAACCAAGGAGCCAAATGTCCACACAACAGAGAAATCCATAAAGCACTACATAAACACTATAATTATCCCAAACCCACATGTCTAAATGCCAGCAAAAAACAAAACAAAACAACAATACAATCAATAACATTCGGGGTAACAAGTTTCCACTAAAGCACAGATATATATGCTTCAAAGTGAATATGTCTTAAGCATTGATGTACTCACAGAAATGAGATAATAATAATCAGAAAATGTTTTCCCAAAACTATAGTGTTTAAATATGGGTAAAGTAAAATGATCAATGGTCAAACTTCGGAACTCCTGGCTTAGAAGTAGTATCAAAATAAGGCTGATATGAGTCTCATTTTTACCTTACTCTGATTATTTTTCCCTGCCTGCTATAAAGCAAGACAGGATGCTTTCAAAATGGAGTAGTTCAAGAAAAGGAATATGGTAATAGGAAAATGAATGATAGGTTGTGATATCTATGAGAAAATAGTAAATGTTATTATTATTATTATTATTATTATTATTATTATTATTATTATTTTGGTTTTTCAAGACAGGGTTTCTCTTTGTAGCTTTGTGCCTTTCCTGGAACTCACTTGGCAGCCCAGGCTGCCCTTGAACTCACAGAGATCTGCCTAGCTCTGCCTCCCGAGTGCTGGGATTAAAGGTGTGCACCACCACCACCATCACCACCACTACCACCACCACCACCACCACCACCACCACCACCACCCAGTGTTTTGATTTTTTTAAAGTAACTATTTTAATAATTAATTTGATTTTTGTCCTTACATATTTTAAATTAAAACAATAATTCATTATCACATTGACAGAAAACATATTGTTTTATAATTATAGTTGAAATACTCAGTCTGCAGAGCATTGAGGCACATTAATGAAGCTAACATTCATAAAGTTAAGGCAATACATTGATTTTGATTAGTATGGCATTGATATTAATAAAACAAATAGCTTAAAATATTATTTTCAAGGGAATCATGGACTGATTTTGGATTAAATTGGACAATATTTGGGATTATTAAAAAGAGATGTTGTAAGGATAAATAAATAGTGCCTTTAAGCCTTACTGGAACTAAGTACGTTGTTGACACTTTTAGTGAGGCATAAAACACTGGAAAAGACTTAAGATGAAAAAATATTATTTATAGACCATGGTTGGACATATTCAATTATAATATGCATTGCATGTTCGTACTCAGTATCAAGAGGTTCTAGATTTTATATGTATGAATGTTAGGAGGAAAATGGGTTGAAATGTTATAATATATGATTTTTTTAGTTCAATATAAAATTCAAAGCTTTTGAAAAAATGTAATAACAAAACATTAATAAAGATAGCAATGCAAACCTAACTGTTAACTTTCAGAGGGGAACAAAATTTACACCTGGGGCCCAAACACTGACAATAACCTGCTAAGGAATTTAGAAGACACCCCAAGGGATAAGACACTCTGAAATCAAATGAAAACTAGTCTTTCAAAGGGAAATGTGTAATCAAGAGTGATGCATGGTGCTTCACTTCATAGACCATGTGGACTGAATGTTTGATACAAATATCCTTTGTGAATATGGCAATTATATTTAACAGACTTTAGATAGAAAAACTTTGAAATAAACATAATATATCAATAAGTTATATTATCAATTAAATGTATCATAGTTGTCAAATTAAGCTTAGAATTGAAAAGCTAGTGTTATTAGAACTAATATTTTGTAATTTAAAATGTATATGAATTAAGTGAACTAGTATTAGATACTCCCATCAAGACATATGGACACAAGAACCAGGTCTCTTTTCCCAGTGCTCCTCCAGATCTAATCCCTCAGTTTCATCCTTATCTCTGCAGAGAAAGATCTACAACAATCTTCTGTGTTCCCCTGTACCCATCTCCCATGGACCCACAGATTTTCCCCTGCCATCTTTCTTTGCTTTGTTCTGTACACTAACCTCAGCAGGCACTCCCCACTCACCCAATGGCTTCTGCTCCCAGGATATCAAGTAGGCTTACAGTGGATCCACACCTCTGCTTCTGTTCCTCCAGACTCAACCACTCCAGTCTCATCAAAAGCTCTATAGCAAGAGAACCTGCAGCTGTATGCCTTTCCTCTCTGGCCCCTCCCCACCAGATCGCAAAGAACTTCCCTGCCAGTGGCCGTGGCAGAGAAGAAGCCGATGGCAACGGACTTCATGGATTCTACCCACCAGGAAACACAATACTGATGTTTGAATCTCAGATAGACAAGGCCCGAGAGCCGTGGTTCCAGAATGTTTCTTGCTATTTCTGTGTCTTTGCATATTTGCCACTGCCATTTTTCCCTGGTATCTGGCATGGTGTGAATGGGTATGGAGAGATCCCTGCTGACCTTAATGTAATATAATTATCTCATGGAAATATCCTGTTCTATTCGGGATTTTCATCTGTATGCTATTATGAAGATGATTTGCTCCTAAACTGTACTGTTTAAGTAAAACAAAGATTTGTATGCAATAATAGTGACAGCTTAAATAAAATTTTGATGATTGAGGTTTTAATAACTGTAGTAAGGGATTATGGTAGAGGTTCATTTACTGAACAAATCAACACAGGTAAAAGCAGGATAAATGTTGCTGCTGCTTCTGACAGAGTGAAGGCTGCAGAAGATAACTCGTAACGCAACGGAGTATCACACTTTCTACCTAGGAACCCTATAGACTGTGACACAGGTTAATGATTAAGAAAAAGAATTGAGTCCCAGCATCCCTGCTAGCTTAAGTTCTTTTAATCTTAATGTTGGGAGATGTGTTCACAGGTTTTGGAGTGCATCATAGCTGAAACTAAGCTTTAAAAATAACTTAAGGTTAGATTGAAATGTTTTCGTGAGTATCATTGAGGTGAAAAACCCAAGGAAAAAAAATTTAAAGCTTTAGGAAACCACATAGTTGAGAGAGGGATTTGTTAAGGTCAGGGAACAAGAACACAGTAATAGTCTTATTACTGGCTGAGATGCATTCCTTGCTGTGATTGGTTGATCACCAAAGGTGATGATTAATTTCATATACCTATTTCTGCCAGCCACTTCCTGATATAAAAGATAAAAATAAAATGTTGATGAGTGGGTATGCACCCCTAAATATTAAAAGGAGAGATGACTGTTTTTCATATATAAAAATTTAGATTTGTTATTCTTCTAAGATTTCTTATATGATTACCTTTTGAGTAGATAATAAAATTGTCCCTTCTGCTGGGCGGTGGTGGCGCACACCTTTAATCCCAGCACTCGTGAGGCAGAGGCAGGCAGATCTCTGAGTTCGAGGCCAGCCTCATCTCCAAAGCAGGTTCCAGGAAAGGCACAAAGCTACACAGAGAAGCCTTGTCTCAAAAAACAAAAAAACAAAACAAAACAAAACAAGATGTCCCTTCTTTGTACCTGAAAAAAAATGCAGCCTGCCAGCAAAAGAACTGGCTGAATAAAATATCTTGCTTGCTCACACTCTGTTAATCTCTAACAAGTTCCTGGTATGTGAATGTATGTGGGTTCTTGGGAAAATTTTTTTCACCTGTAATGCATAAAATGTTTAATCATGTATGGCATATGGAAAGCATGCTGTTTTGTACTTGTAATCATGCACTTGAAAATTAGAACATAATCACATTGGATTTTAATCTTGTCTGAAAAATTTTGGTGGGATATATATAAGCTATAGAAGCAAAATGAAGACACAGAATTAAAAAAAAGTCAGGAGTAAATCATCATGAGTGTATCTTTCTTTTTCCTTATTCCCTCAGATAAAAAAGTCCTGGTTTACTGACTCCCTTGGATCCACATCAAGCCCTGTGCTGCTGGAGGCTGGTCCTCAGGGCATTGATGCTTCTCCTACTTTCCTGTTCTAATTGATCTCAATATCTCAACTTCCTATACCAGTAGATATTTCCTGCAAATATCCTAGCAGAGTAATCCAGAGAAGCAGAAAACACACAGTCATCACACTCTCTGGAAAACAAACAAACAAACAAACAAGCAAAAACAGAAAGGAAACAGAAACCAAGAAACCAAATATCCACCCAACAAAGACAATCCAGAAATTACCTTCTAAACCTGCAATCATTCCAAAGTCAGATGCCTAGATGCCAGGAAAGAAAACCACAATCAATAACATTCAGGGCAATATGTTTCTGTAAAGCACAGCTATGTTACCATATAAAGCCTTGAGTATTCCAACATAGCTTATGTGCAAGAAAAAGACCTTAAAACAAACTGTACAAAGATATAGAGGTCCTTAAATAGAAGATGAATAAATCTCTATTTAAAAGGCAAGAAAACCAGTGGAAGGAAATGAATAAAGTTGTTGAAGACCTAAAAATGGAAACAAAATCAGTAAAGAAGAAAGAAACTGGGGGAATTTTTGAAAATAAAGTTAGTAATTTGAACATGAAACACAGAGCCAAGTTTCACCAAGAGAATTCAAGAGATGGAATACAGAATCTCAGACACTGAAGAATAAGAATAAATGGATTCATCTGTCAAAGAAAATGTTAAATATTAAATCTAAAATACTCCTGACATAAAATATCAAGAAAATCTGGGACACTATGAAAGGACCAAACCCAAGAGTATTGGGACAGAAGAAAGAGAAGAATCTCATTACAAGGCCTAGAAAATATTTTCAACAAAATCATAGAGGTGATTTTCCTAACCTATATAAATAAAATAAACCTAAAGGTAATATCTATAAAGGTACAAAACACAGAAAACACCAAATATGTTGGACCAGGAAAGAAATCCCCCTGGCACAAAATAATGAAGCCACTACAGCTTCAGGAGAACTAAAGAATATTAAAAAGACTGTAGAGGAAAAAGAACAAGTAAGATATAAAAACAGACTTTTAGTATTACTCCTGACTTCTGAGTGGAGATTCTAGAACCCAGAAAGGCCTTATCAGATGGGCTACAGAATCTAAGAGACCACAGACTCCTGCTAAGACAACTAAACCCAGCAAAATTTTCAATCACCATGACGGAGAAAATGAGATATTCATTATATTAGTAAGCCAAATTTAAACAATATCTATCTAAAATTCCAGTACAACAGAAGGTGATAGAAGAAAAATTCCAACTAAGGAGGATAACACCCAAGAAAACACAGGGAATATAATCTCTGAGCAGCAAAATCAAAAGAAGAAAACACACACACTCACACTCTCACACATACACACATATGCACACACAGACTACTACCACCACCAACACAACAACAACAAGAAATAGTAATAAGCAATTGTTGTTCAATATCAGAGGTTTCAATAACCAAATGAAAAAGACACAGAATAACAGAATGTATGTGAAAACAGGACCCATTATCCTTTTGCATCCAAGAAACAACCTCAGCATCAAGAATAGATAATTGATCAGCATAAATAGTGGCAAAAAGATATTCTAAACAAATGGAACCTAGAAGCAAGCTGATATAGCCATTAAAACATCTAACAAAATGGACTTTAAACCAGAACTAGTAAAAAGAGATGGGATGGATACTACTTTCTTATCAAAGTAAAAACCCAACAATGTGGCGTTTCAATTCTTAACATCTATGCCCCAAGCACAAGGGCAGCCAAGTTTGTAAAAGTATCAGTACTACAGCTGAAGTCACATACTGATCAAACACAATGATAATGGGAGACTTCAATTTCCCATTCTTAGCAATAAGACAGATTCAGACAAACTAAACCTGTTTAGGGAAAAAAACAAACAACCTAAACAGAGAAATAATGGAGCTAACAGACATTATAAACCAAATAACAGGTATTTACAGTACATTTTGCTCAAACACAAAAGAATATAACTTCCTCTCTGAATCTCATAGAACTTTCTTTAAACTTGGACACATTCGTGGACACAATGCAAGTTTGAATAGATACAAGAAAATTGAAATAACTCCCTACATCCTATCAGACTCCTATGGAGTAAAGCTGGACATAAACACTAGAATGCTTACAAACTCAGGGAAACTGAATAAAATTCTACTGAATGAAAATACGGTTCAAGGTAAAAATAAGAAATTATAGACTTTCTAGAACTCAAACTCAATATACCACATACTCAACAATAGTACTAAAAGTACTCCAATACTATGTACAGTACACAACATACTCAACTATAGTACTAAAAGTAGTATTACAGGCAAATTCATAGCATTAACTGCCTACATTAAAATAATATTTCCTTGTAAGCTATGCATTGTGAGAATGCAAAATTTTAGTTATAACTTCATCAGTAATTCTATCTAGAGGCCTGATGCCATTTTTGTCTTCTATGAAATTTTGCTGCCAAGAAAGACAACATTATGGTTTAATCTGCAGATTGAGAAGGCATAGTATAATCTTGGTTATCAAAATATTCATGTAGCATGGGAATTTTAGTTTGTGAACATTCATACTATGAGGGGAAGCATGGCACATACTGCATACTCTCAATTACCTAAACGTATGTACCACTGCAAAATCTAGAAGGACACAAAAAAGCTGAGCTGTGTATGAGTGGTTAATTTTGTTTTTTTGCTTCTTGTGTTTTATTTCCTGTAATAAACATATTAAAAATAAGAAAGCTTCCTTCCAAAATTAAAGAAATAATAAAACAAAACAAACAAATATAATGGTCAGTGTTCTCATACTAGCAACATGGAAGTTATAGAACAAAAAAGAAGTAATTTCACCCAAAAGCAGAGAAGAAAGTGACAAATAACAAAACTCTTTGCTGAAATAAATGAGATAGAATCAAAGAGAATAATACAAAGAGACAATAAAACAAAGATTTGGCTCTTTGAGAAAATAAAAAAGAAAGACAAAACTTTATCTAAACTATAGACAGAGAATATCTTCACCCCTAAGTTCTGTGTCTTTGGTATGGCTGTACTATGCAGGCTACTGAAAAAAAGAAACGTAAATACAACCAAGTCATAATATCTTTGACCTGCTGTATATCCTTCCTGCAAGAATGCTAGGACAGATGGCACAAAACTTGTGGGAGTAGTAAATCAATGTCATTTTTACTTCAGGCCCATTCCAGATTTATCCCATACTCCTCCCTGCTTGGGTGACCAAGAACCAGAGACTAGGTCTCCCACAGACCTAGGTTAAAAATAAATACTACTGGTCTATAAGGAAAAATTCTACCAATAAAATTACTCCTAATGATAATCTGTTATACATATCAATCAGTGCCTTATCTAGTCTTCATTAGAGAAACTTGTCAGCAGAAGGGAACAAAAAGAGACCTTCATCCAGGAATTATGTGGTAAGAGAGTCTAAATGGGATATATCCATCAAATCTTACCCCTTAGAGTTCACTGAACACCAGGGAAGGAGAGACAGAAAGAATCTAAGAGGTAGAGGGGACAGTGGGACCCAGTATCACAAGGTCCATGGGATCAACTATGACAGGAGCATATGAGTTCACAGAGACTGAAGCACTATACACAGGACCTGCACTGGTCTCCAGGTTCTCTGTACATTTTTCAGATAAAAATTTCTATGGGAGTCCTGAGGTATGAATAATTGGGTCTCTCATTCTTGGCATGACATTAAGACTCTTTTCTTCTGTTGGGTCATCTCATCTAAGTTCAATATGATAGTTTGGAATGTATCTTATTATATTGTATTTTGTTGTGTTTGGTTATCACTTGTAACCCCATTCTTTTCTAATGAGAGACAGAAAAGAAGTGGATCTGGTGCAAGGAGAGTTGGCAGTAACTGGGAGGAGCAGTGGGAGAGCAAACCATAATCGGGACATATTATATGAAAAGGAATACATTCTTCATGAAAGGTTAAAAAAAGAGATTTAAAAATATACACAAAGAAATGAATACCAATCCTCCAAAAAAATATAACATGACTACTGAGAATTCTTGAATAGGCTAAAACATAAAGGAAAAAAAAAGTTGGAAAGAATTCATAGTTCTACAATTTCAATGACACAAATATCATTTTATAATACTAGATTATTCTGGTTATAAGTGAGAAAACACGTTTATAGCATCTAACTATAAGATTAAAAAATCTTCAATTTCTTCAAAACTGAGAAATAAGTTTTCAGTTTAAAATTTACAGTTATTCAATTATCAGGTATTTCATTTTTACTTTACTTACAAGTGTATATGTAAAAGTCTTCTTGTATATGTAGAGAATGAAGTTTTTCACTGACATTTCTATTAATATAAACATTGTGCTGAAATGGATGTGTATTTAATAAATGATGCATGGTATCTCTAGTTGCAATCAGATTTATATTTTATATTCCGAGATAGAATGCTGAAAGAATGCATTGTGCAAGGGGGGTTGTCAAGAAAATGACAGATGATCATCACCTAGCAAAGAAGTGGACATTTTCTAGTTGATTTTTGCCTCTCTTGTCAAAAATTCCTGTGAGGTTTCAGGCTTTCAAAAAAAATTGACACAGTGATGAATGGATGGCAAAGAGTTACAGAAAAATTTAAAAACCTGAGTCCTATTTTCATTATTTCTTCAGTTCATTTCCAAATGAAATACGTCATTATTAACTACGTCATGCTATAATCTTTGTATTCATAATGATTGATTGTATTGACTATTTTTAAGAAAAAATGATTTTTTAAACATCAAACATTGCTCTTTATCTAAGTCTGTGATAATACTATACACTTTAGTTTTTGATAAATTATCGTATTTATTCTTCTGTTGCACTAATTAAGTTATATGTGCTACATTAAGTAGTGATTCCTTGTTTTATTTCATTGAAAAAATGTTAGAAAATCCCATAGTATTCAAAACATTGCTTTTTAAAGTTAATAGATCAATGAATACAGATGAATGATTCTACCAGAGTGTCTTAGTTAGGTTTTCTATTGTGGTGAAGAGACACTGTGATCGTGGCAGAACTCTTATAAAGGAAATTATCTAGTTGAGGCTGGTTCACAGTTTGGGATGTTTAGTTAATTATCATCATGGAAAGACATGGTAGCATACAGGCAGACATGGTGCTGGAGTAGTGGTTGTGAGTTCTACATTTTGATCAACAGCAGCAAGAAGTAAGCTTTCCTCCACTGGATATAGCTTAAGCTTATATGAGACCTCAAAGCCTGGCACACAATGACATTCTTCTTACTACAAGGCAGAATCTACTCTAACAAGTCTATGCTCATAATAGTGTTACTACATACAGGCCAAGCACTTAAACACAAGAGCCTGTGGGGACCATAACTATTAAAACCACCACGTCAGAATACTGATGACAGTCTTATGTCTTGAAGATTATCATTATGCAAGTATATATAATCAATTAAATAAAATACAAGAAAAAGTAATATATGTTAGAAATCACAATTCATAAAATCATTTGTTGTCTGCAATTCATTATTTAATAACTTGTAGATTTATCTTTTATAGCAAGTCACAAGCCTAAGAAGTTTAGTTTTAATAGAGAATGTGTGTTAAAGACAAACCTAGCAACAGTAACAAACTTTATTCATTAAATTCATATTTTAAACATTGTAAAATAAGAACTATGAGAATGAAAAAGCTAAATAAGATTGAAAGCTCTCCAACTGGTCAGGCTTCATGAATAAAAGACTACAAAATCCAGAGACTTAAATGGGATGTTTATCTAACACCTCCTCTTAAGGCTCGAGGGTTATGTGAAAGAAGGGACAAAAATTGAAAGAGCCAGCGATGGTAGATGACTACCAGGAAAGAACATTTTCTTGACACAACAGAGCAATTTCACGATGAATTTGCCATCATTAGGACAACATACACAAGACCTGTGCAAATACAATCCAGAAAAATTTCCAACATAGGAGAGGGATAGGGACAAGAAACTCCACTCCTGGTACAGGGCTACTGGCAGTTGAAGGAGAAGGGAAGTAAGTTTTCTTTAATTATGTTTACTAGTTATATCAAAAGGTAAATTTTACAATTGAAGTAAATTAAATTACACTTAAATTTTAAACTTGATACCTCAACTTGTGTATTGTTACAAGATTTTTTTTTCATAATTCTTTGCTGAATACCAAACTTTGAGGCAGTTACACCTAGTACTTTCTTTTAAATACATGGGAGATAAACGTACTTTTTTTTTTGTACACAATTATAATAGCAAGTACTTCAAAGCTTACACTGTACTCCTTTTCTATAACTTGTATAATTGCCTACAATCTCAAATCGCTTAAGGCCAACTAAATGGACAATTATTATAATTTTATTTTTCAATTAACCTTTGGAGAACCCTCAGATCTGAAGTTTCCTTTTAGCATGTATGATGACAAGAGGACACTGTAAGCTATTTCAAAGTAATTTTTCAGACAAATATTATGTAGAGACCAATTTCAAAAGAGTACAAATATACTGGATTGTGTCTGCCACATTGTGTTTCATAACTGTACTTTTAATTCTCAAGAAAATAAAATCTTTACTTGTCTTGCGGATGCAAGGAAGAAAGAAAATAGTGTAAATAAAAAATATATTTCACTTATATAATCTAGGTCCCATGGAAATACCACTAAAACCAAAAGCTGCTACATTATTTCTTGACAGTAATTAATTCTTTCAGATTAGGTTGCTAATCAGTTTGGATTTGTAGTTTTCCTTGCTTACTGTGTGGTCATTCTGGAAATGACATATGTCAAATAATAATTATTTCTTCTCTCAGAAATCAAAGCCAGGTCATGCAGTATTTTTTAAATTTATAATCCTTTCTTTCCTTTTCTCTATCCATAAATACACAGTGTTATTCAAATACATATTAAACATATACCTGTTTTAAGGCCTGCAGATAAGGATAGGTTTAAAGTTCTGACATGTTTAATTGACAAGGTGAAATGAGTTATTTTAAACAATATTCTTTTGAATGATCTTATATCTGAAAACCTCTGATTTACTCTTCAAATCTCATTTATCAGAAATTATGTTCTTATTATAAAATAAATGATATTGTTAATTCTTTTACTCAAGCTTTCCTCAATGTGACTGGCAATTGACTTCCTGTTGCCTACAAGATGCAGGACCCTCAGCTATTTCTCCATCACCATGTTTGCTTGTAGGCTGTAATGTTCCCTGCCATGATGATAATGGACTGAAACTCTGAAACTGTAAGATGCAACCTCAACTAAACAGTTTTCTTTATAAGAGGTGCTGTGGCCATGGTATCTCTTCTCAGCAATAAGTCCCAAGCAAAGATACCTATCTTCCATTCTGTAGGTCCATCAAGCTCCACTGCTTGCTGGTATCTCTTGTGCGACTAAATTCATAATTCTGAGTTCCTCTTTTTTTTTTTTTTTTTCTTCTGGAAATTCTGCTTGTTCTCTCCTGCCTAACTTTTGGCCATTTTACTCTTTATTAAAGCTATTAGAAAGCGTCTTTCCCAAAGTATTAACAAATATCTCACCCAAACAGTCTGTTGTTCTCTTAACCTGGTGAGTTCCCCCAGAACCAAGCGTTTATTTTCTAAGAAGAGGAATTTTCAATTCTATTCTTGAAAAATTGTTCATGTTGAAAGGATTTCATTTTCATAATTATTTAAAATTAAAAACAAAGCACATCCCAAGTAACAGGAAATTATGAGTTGTCAATTCTACTACAAAAATAGGGTACTTTTATAGAAGTGGAAAAAAATATATTGTTGTATAACACTTTCCACTGAAATTGAAACATTCCATCCTGCAGAGATGCTCCTCAAGGAGAAAGCTAAACAACCCAAATTAGCTACAGGAATTCCCTGATCCTGGTCAGATTCACTAGGCACACACACCCCACGCCCACCCCCACCCCCACCCCACCCCCACCCCCGCTGCCGCCAGAGAATGCAGCTAAAGCTCAGAGTCTCTCTTGGAGGAGCAGACTTGATCTGCAAATAGGACTCTCAGGAAGTTGCACTGAAGACACAGAGAAGGAGCAAAGAAGACTCTGAAACCAGACCAGCTGCCAGGAACAAGCAGGAACCAGTTGAACTACCTGGAAGAGGATTAGACTGACTGAATCACTTGGAAAGGACACTCTGCCACCCATTGAACTGTCTGCAGGCTTTGCAGAGTGCTCCAGGTTCCCAGGTCTTGTGACATTCTTGGTTGGGCTTTGGTGATGCAGTTGTTTGAGTCATTTCTGATTCTGTATTCTTTCTGTATTTCTACCCCTCACCCATGTTGCTCTAATTAATCAACTAAAAAAAACTCATTGATTCAAAAAGTTGGACATTTCTGTTATCCATATTTTGGTCTGTCCTGGGATCCTTAACTGGGATGAGTAGACATGTGTGTTATTGCCCGAGGAAAAAGTTTTGCAACACAACCCATTTGAAATTTATTTTATTTTTAACACTATGTTAATGAGGGCAATGCATTCTAAGGAATTACACAAGCACTATCATTCTAGTTGTTTCCCATGTCTGTAACTTGTGACAGTCATTCTGAGCATGTCACACAAATACACTCAAGTTTTAGACAGTTGATGGAAACGCATGCTTCAGTTAAGAGACCTTTGGTGATCTTACAGTTCATGTAATGTTTGTTGTAAATCATGGTTAGTCCTCACCAGAATATGCTGTCCTGATGTGTGCGCACATCTGTCTGTGTGTATGTCCTCCCACGCTCCTGTAAGCTGTTGGACACCTGGGTTTGTCAGTCGTTCTTTTAGTGTGGGTTTTGTCTTGCTTTGGGTTGGTTTGTGCTTTATTTAATTTTACTTTTGAGGTAATAATAAAATTACAAGGTTTCCCCTTCCCTTTCTTCCACTCCTCTCATATAACCTGCCCCATTCTCATACAGGCCCCCATTTGTTATTAACTGTTATTACATAGATAAATCTTATGTATACACATAAATTTTCCTAAATATAACCTGCTCTGTAGCCAGAAGGTTTCTCCAGTCCTGCCCAGCCCTGCAGTTCTGCAGCCCCTTATAAAATAATTCCCAAGAGGCTTAATATTATTACAAGCTGTATGGCCTTAGTAGGCCTCTTGTTAGCTAGCTCTTATATTAAATTAACCCATTTCTATTAATTTATGTTTTGCCACATGGCGTGGCTTACCATGCTGCTAGCATGTTGCTCATTGGGTGGTAGGCTTGTGTCTTTCTAGACTCTGTCTTTCTATTTCCTGTCTCTATCCTTGGATTTCCCACCTGCCTCTAAGCTGCCTTGCCATAGGTCAAAGCAGCTTATTTATTAACCAATAGTAACAACATATATTCACAGCACACAGAAAGATACCTCACATCACTTCCCCTTTTCTGTCTAATCAAAAGGGAATGTTTTAACTTTTACATAGTAAAATTATATGTAAAAATATAGTTATCAAGCAGGAATTATAGTTATAATATTTAGTCTATTTGTGTTTGGTAAAATTAAAGAAAACATTCTATCTATCCTATATTTGTAAGTCTAAGGTTTCATATCTTACTTATCTTTTATCATAACCATGGAGAATTATAACTATTTAGACTTAAACTACATCAAAGACCCCAGAAGTATATAATATTACCTAAGTGAACAGGAAGTGCATTTTAAGTAACTTCCAAAAATCTAGAATGACAGAGACAGCTGGCTAATTCTTATTTTGAAAAAAAAAAAGAAAAAGAAAAAAAAAGAGGATATAAGTAAGAGATATATTATTGAATCTAATCTGAAAAGAAGAGATATAGAAATGATAGGATAAAAAGGTAGATTTTTTAATCTACTCTGAAAAGACAAAAAAGGGAGGATATAGATATTATAATAAAAAATGTATTTTATTTAATCTACATTTAAAGACAACTCCTAGTTTTAAATATTTTACATTGGATTGGACTTTTGTATATTGTATACTAAATATATATATATATATATATATATATATATATATATTTGAGATTATATATATATATATTTTTTGAGATTAATTTGTTAGAAAATACTGTACATATATTTCCAATCTTGTTCAAGGTATTGTGCATATACAGTTTAATTAAAAATGTGATACAAATTGCTACTTCTTGAAAATTATTACTACCAAATAAAAAGTATATAAAAAATGAAAGTAGTCAGTATAATCAAACTTGTAGTTATGTTAGGTATATTTTCAAGATCAAACAGATATATCTTAGATATACAGGTCATCCTCAAACACTTCAAAGATCTACAGAATATGTTATTTAAAAATTTTAATAACATTGATTCTTTTCTTTTTCTTTTTTGTGACAATGAAGCATGTCTTCTCCTGGCAGAACCAATCTACTTCAGAGAAGATGATGGGCATTGAAGAATCTCCTTATGGAGTTTGCTTCTTTTATGGCAAAAGTTAGCTACTGTGCAAGAAAGTACCCTTACCTCAACTTCTGACAGTATGCTGTCCAAAATGGACAAGCAGGACACAAGGGAAAGGAGTGTAGTTCCTTGAAAAGATAAGTAGGAATTAATGCTCTTTAGAAAATCCTGCTTCACAGATAAGTCGGTCAGATATGCTAGACTGATATGACAAAATGGATGCACCAATGTTGCAGAGGACTCTTGGGTGACTGTCCAGACAGCCAGCTCTATCTATCATTTCTCACTTTATCTTTTGAATTTGCTTGTTTGTACTTCCTCCTTACTCAGTTAATATTATTTCCTTCTCAAGACTCTAAAAGAGTTGGAGATTAGATAATTACAAGTTATCCTTGTTAACAAATTCAGAACAAAAACTCACTAAAGAGGTATAAAGTATATAAGTTTGTAAGACATCAAAAGATAGTTTATGGTTGGTAATACAAGTTAGGATAGAAGGTAAATTGCGTAGGTATATTTTGGACTCACCAAAATAGTATAGTTAATGGAATATTCTCCCTGAATTTGTCAAATAACAAATGGACTAGACATTGTTGAAGTATTTATTGCCTATATGTATTGTACATCCTTATTGTACTTATTGTATATAGTTTTTCTTATATTAGTTATAACCTTCTTTTATTATTTTAGACAAAAAAGGGAAAATGTGGTGATATATGGTGTACCTCCAATAAAGTTTGCCTGGGGATCAGAGGACAAAGCCAGCCAATATATTAAACATAGAGATCAGGCAGTGGTAGCATACTACTTTAATCCTAGCATTTGGGAGGCAGAGATCCACTTGGTTCTCTGTGAGTTCAAAGCCACACTGGGAACAGGGCCAGGAGTGGTATCATGTGCTTTAATCCCAGCACTAGGAAGAAAGAAAAATGGCAGCACATAGAAAGGTATATAAGGCGTGAGTAAAAAAGAAGTCTCTCTCTTTTGAGGCTGAGGATTTCATAGAGGACATGGCTAGCTTGTTCTGTTTCTCTGATTTTTTGGCTTTTACCCCAATATTTGGCTCTGTTTTTGTTTTTTATTTTTTTTTTTAAGATCATTTAGCAATTTGTGTTACACTACTCAGTAATTATAATGCTAGTTGTATGCATGTTTTCAGGGACATGTAGGCAATAGGCAACCTAATGATATACACTTCCTGGGGAAGGCCAGTTCACCTACTCAAACCTTTTCTTCTTCTTTGAAACAGAATGTCTCCCTGCTGGCTCACCATGTGGTCCTGACTGGGTGGACAGTGAGACCCAAAGATCTATCAGTTTCCTGCTCCATGGTGCTAAGATTACAATAGAGCATCATCATGCACTGCATCCTGTTTTATTGTGTATTTCCAAAATCGAACTCTTTTCTTTCTTGCTCTTACAAGGTTATAGTTTTGTGTCTGAGCTACCACTCTGCCTCCTTTCAGAGTTTCTAATAATGAGGCTTACATAATATATATTATAGTGTAATATGGCAACATTTCTTTTCCTTGTGGCAATTGTAGTTCCCTTATGCAAGTGGACATGGATATTTATATCATAAGTAACATTAGAAATAATATCACTGCATTCTTACCTCTAAACAATAACAATTTGAAATTAAAGACTGAAAGAAGTCATCTGTTTTTTTTTATTATCTAATTGAATGTAAATGCTATTCACATTTTTACCAAGCTTTGATTTTTAATATTAGCACTGACTTTTTTCCCTCAAACAGTAAAAGTTACCTGTGTTTCTTCTCTATTAACTACAAAAAAAGAGTGATAATAACTTATTTGTAAGACATGTGTAGAAAGAAGCAAATATTTTCTTAGAACTCATAGGATGAAATTGGCTCCCCATTTATTGCAGTGATTAATTATCAGAACAATTTGAAGTGGTTAAATATAGATGTAACCATGTTGTTAAATAAGAAACACAGAGCCAATTGCAGAGTTAAAAGCCAAGAGGTCAGAGCAATAGCTGAGAGCTGAAAACCTTACTCTTCACTGCTGCTCTATCTTTCCTCTCCACAAGAGACCTACTTCCTGTATTCTGTCTTTTATATAGACTTTCTGTTCTGCCTTCTCATTGGTTGTAAACCCAGCCACATGACCTTCTCATCACTGCCTGTCTGTACAGACCTCCAGGTCTTCTATGGTTGGTACTGAGATTAAAGGCATATGTTGCCATGCGGGCTGTATCCTTAAACACACAGAGATCCTGCCTAGCTCTACCTCCCAAGTGCTGGGATTAAAGGGGTGCAACCACCACCACCCAGCTTCTGCTCTGGCTTGCTCAGACCCCAAGGCAACTTTATTAATATACAAATAAAATCACATTTCAGTACAAATAAAATATCACTATATTTCCCTTTTCTATTTTAATAAAAAGGAAAAATGTTATAACTAATATAAGAAAAACTATATACAAAATTACAATAACTATATACCATATATACAAGCAATAAATACCTAAAAAAATGTCTCGTCCATTCGTATTTGACAAATTCAGATAAAATAATTCCATTATCTATCCTATTTTGCTAAGTCCAAAATGTACCTGATTCACTTTCTATCCTAACTTATATTACTATCAGAACTGTCTTATAACATCTTTCAAATTTATACACTTACACCTCTAGTGAGTTTCTTTTCTGAAATTCTTAACAAGGAAAACTATAAGTAACTGATCTTCAGCTCCCTCAAAGACCCAAGAAAGAAATAATATTACCTAATAAAAATTAAAAACAGGAAGTGCATGCAAGCAGCTTCCAAAAAAAAATGTGAGTTGACAGAAACAGCCAGCTGCCTGGACAGTCACCTGAGGTTTTGCTGCAGTGTTGGGGCATCATCTTCAGCCTATAGGCTTAGTGTATCTGACAGACTCACTTGTGAACTAGGATTTACACAAGGCCAATGGTTCAAACTCACATTTGGTGAGAGCATCTCATATACCAGAAACACCTGAAATCCATTAGTATCATGTCATGATGCAGGATTTTAAATTCTGGAAATTATTGATTTTTTTTTAATTCAGCTGTCTATTCTTCTTGGTTGTGTGTGTGTGTGTGGCTTCATCTTGGCATCCCATTCTTCTTCACATCCCTCTATTAAATGCCTGTCTACCTATCTATCTATATCTATCTATCTATCTATCTATCTATCTATCTATCTATCTATGTAAAGTATTTAAAACTAGTAATTGTCTTTTTTTTAAACAAGCACCTTAAATCTAATCTCCTTTGCCTAGCCCTTTTCCTAACCCTTAACAACAACTTGTAACCAACCCTGCTAAACAATGAAAACTATCCCAGACCCAAAGCCCATTAAAGACCAAAAAACCACCTCCCCACACCACCTCTTTGAGAATGTGTGCTTCCTGCTGGGTATGGGCCAAGGTATCCTTATTCTGAAAAGAAAAATTTGGGGTTAATTGTCAAATTCAAGGAAAGTTTGCTATATGCTTTTGTTGTCCAGTTTGAGCATAATGCCAATGTTTAGGGTTTATCTTAAATCCTTATTCATGTAGACTTTGAAACTGGATCATTTCAGCTAGCCATCTCAGAATTGCTCTGAGCACTTTGTAGTGTAAGCTGATCTGTAGATGATGTTTGTCAGCTTAGAGATATTACTATTGTCCACGTGGAATTGTTGTTGTGGGGACCCATCTTATTCCTGGAGATTTCAGTTGATATTAGGCCTGGCTGTGATTTCATGCAGAAAACTGATAAGAGACTTGAACACAAAGACATGTATAGGCAGGTAATTGAAGCCTTTTCTCTAGAATTAATTAGTACTCTATATGACCATTATTATCTCAACAAAGTTTAAAATATATACATATATATATATATATATATATATATATATATATATATATCTTGTAAATTTTTATATAAAATTCATACATTGAGAAAAGTTTAAAGAATCAGAATAGAATCAAAGAATTGAAATTAGTAATAGAATAGCCCTTAATTAATTTGGTTTTTCTCGTGTCCCATGTCAGAAAATGGCTCTTTTTTTCTGGTATGATACAGGGAGTTTTCATTTTCCTTTTAACAACATGCTTGAGTTTAAAGAAGGAGAGAGCCATTCTCCAACTCCAAAGTCAGCTTTAAATTTTGATTGAACTGGGACTACAAAAAGACCAATAGTTTTAACTTTTTTAGAGAAGAGCAGAAACAAAAATTTAGGAAGACTTATGAAAATTTGTGGATGATATACCAATAGGCCACTTTACTCTTTTTCCTGGGACAGATGATTTGTCCTTTTGCTTCAGTTGTCTCATTTGTCCAGTGTTCTTCAGATTCCTTAGCCTTCATTCTCCTAAAAGACAAAAACAAAAACTCTTCCCCAAGACCAATTTTGGGGAGGTTCTCTTTTGGAAGCTGATTAACTGAAAAGGTATGTATTAATGGTATAAGTTAGTTTAAACTGGATGGTCATGTTGGTTGATAAACTATTACCTCCTCTAACTAAGAGATCTCTCTTGTTCAGATCGAACCTTTATCAGTTTTGATGGTACCCACAGCTTATCTTCTCCTCCAGAAACAAAAGCAAAACCTCGTTCCCAATGTAACACATACCCTGGTTTCCATTCTGAGGTCAGCACATCCTTGAAGTATACAGGCTGATTTAATTCTATAATTTTTTGCTATTATCCAGTGTCTCTCTGCAGCTGTTGTTCCTTTCTCATTAGCACTGAGAAAATTCAAAGTTAATAGAGCATTATGCAATCTATTTCTGGGGGTTTTTGTTACCCCTTTCTGTTTATTTATCATGTCCTTTAGAGTTCTGTTGGATCTTTCTATAACTGCTTGGCCTGTAGGATTATGTGGTATACCTGTAATATGCTTTATATTATAATAAGCAAAAAACTGTTTCATTTTAATAGAGACATATGCTGGAGCATTGTCAGTTTTAATTTGTACAGGTATACCCATGATGGCCATAGCTTCTAGCAAATGAGAGATTACAGAATCAGCTTTTTCAGAACTCAAAGCAGTCGCCCATTGAAATCTTGAATAAATATCAATAGTATGGTGTATATATTTCAATTTTCCAAATTCAGCAAAGTGAAACACATCCATCTGCCAGATTTCATTCCTCTGAGTACCATTTGGGTTACATCCTGCTGGTAATGGCATCTGATTGTAGAAGGAACAGGTAGGACATTTCTTTACAATTTCCTTGGCTTGTTGCCAGGTTATGGAAAAATCCTTTTTTAAACCTTTATTATTGACATGATGTTTTTATGAAATTCTGAGGCCTCCAGCACATTTCCTATCAATAATTTATCAATCTCATCATTACCTTGTGCTAGAGAGCCTGGCAGACAAGTATGGGATTGGATGTGAGTTATATATAAAGGATAACTCCTTTCCCTGATTGTATCTTGAAATTGAATAAATGGTGAAGTTAATTCTGAAGCATCAGAGATAAATTCTCCAGTCTCAATATGTAATACCACTCTTTCAGCATACTGGGAATCAGCAAATATGTTGAGAGGTTCTGAAAAATCCATTAATATCAACAGAATAGCATATAATTCTGATTTTTAAACTGAATTATAAGGACTTTGAACCACTTTATTTAAATTTTCTGATTTGTAACCTGCCTTTTCTTGTTTGTTGGCATCTGTATAAAATGTCCAAACTCCAGATATGGGTTTTTCCCACAAAATTCGAGGCAAGATCCAATCAGCTCTCTTTATAAGATCAATTCTGCTGCTTTTGGGATATTTGCTGTTAATTTCTCCCCAAAAATTACTGTAAGCTCTTTGCCAAGGTTCACTTTCTGTCCATAATTTTTCAATGTCCTGTTTAGTTAAAGGTACAACAATTTCTGCTGGGTCTTTTCCTGCTAATTGACCAAGTCTCAATTTTCCTTTCAAAATTAAGTCAGAGATTTTTCCACATAAGTTTTTAATATTTTATTCAGTTCATTTGGTAAAAATATCCATTCCAATATAATATCTTCTCTCTGCATTAATATTGCTGTAGGAGAATGCCTAGAAGGTAAAATAACCAAAATGCAATCCAGCTTTGGATCAATACGATGTACATGTCCTTCATGTACTTTTTTTTCAACCAAGGCCAATTCTTTCTCAGCTTCAGGTGATAATTCTCTTGAACTATTTAAGTCCTTGTCACCTTCTAAGGTTTTGAACAAATTATTCAGTTCATCATTTTTTACCCCAACAATAGTCCGTAGATGAGAAATGTCTCCAAATAATCTTTGAAAGTCATTAAGAGTCTGTAGTTGGTCTCTCTTAATTTGCACCTTTTGAGGTCTAATTTTTTGTAGCTCTATTTTATATCCTAAATAATTAATAGAATCTCCTCTTTGTATCTTTTCAGGAGCAATTTGTAGTCCCCAGCAAGGCAATATTTTCTTTACTTCTTCAAACATTCTTTCTAAAGTATCTGCATTTGAGTTAGTTAGTAAAATATCATCCATATAATGATAAATTATAGATTTAGGAAATTTTTTACATATCACTTCCAAGGGCTGTTGTACAAAATATTGGCACAGAGTTGGACTATTGAACAATCCCTGTGGGAGGACTCTTCATTGAAATCTTCTAACCAGTTGAGAATTATTGTAAGTAGGCACCGTGAAAGCAAATCTTTCTCTGTCTTTTTCTTGTAAGGGTATTGAAAAGAAACAGTCTTTTAAATTGATAACTATGAGAGGCCATCCTTCAGGTAATAGAGTAGGCAAAGGAATTCCAGATTGTAGACAGCCCATTGGCTGAATTACTTTGTTATTTGCTCTAAGGTCTGTTACCATTCTCCATTTACCAGATTTCTTTTTAATAACAAATACAGGAGAATTCCAAAGCCTGGTTGATTCTTCAATATGCTGAGCATTTAACTGTTCTCCTACCAGCTCTTCTAAAGCCTGGAGTTTCTCTGTTGTTAAAGGCCATTGATGAACCCATACAGGCTTGTCTGTTAACCATTTTAAAGGTAGAGCTGTTAGTATCTTTGGAAGATCATCAGTTTTTTTTTTTTTCTTTCCTGGTTCCTCAACTCTGTCCCATGCATTCAAGGCTGCCATTCAACATAGAATTAGAGTTTGTATATCATATAAACATTGTGTTTGTGCTGCAACATATTGGCCTTCTCCAACAAGCTGATCCTGGAAGACTTATATACCTTTATCCCTACATTGTTTTGCTGTTTTTAGCTTCCTCTTAGAACCACATTTGCCACTGGAGCTGTTTTCTGGGTTCCAGAACAGCCTGTGCCAGCTTCTGCCAGTCCTGTGGATTAATCCTATTATAAGTTGACCAGGAGTTTAACATTTGCTTTACATATGGGGAATGCATGCCATAAGATACTATTGCCTCCTTAAAACTTCATAAGTCTAACATTTCAACTGGAGTCCAATTGTTTTGGATATTCACTTGACCAGGTAGCTGTTGTATGGTTACCAGATAAATTAAAGGTGATTGTGTGAAAACAGGCTTTCTTTCTGTAACTTTATAATCCAATTCTGAAACAACTTCACTCAATTTCTTCTGTCTGAATATGAATTTCTCTATAATTCATTTTAACAGGTTTAACAAGTTTTTCTAAAATTTTTATCCTGGCACTTAAATTGACCACCTTTTTAAACTGTAAAATAAGGATAAGAAGAATAATAATGTATATAATTCAATCAACATTAATCTTCTCATATAGTTGTTCCATTGTCAGATTGCCTAAAATTTCTAACAAAGCCCAATTTTCTTCCAGTGTACACATTAATCCCAATTTTTTTAAAATGTGGAAAAAAAACTCTTTTAAATAGTTTCCTTTAAAATATTTGATATAATTGACATCAATTCTGGGTAGAACAGTAGAAATCCAAGGGAATTTCAAAATAGCTACATAGCATCTGAGTTGGGAATCCAGAGAGAGAGAGAGACAGAGACAGAGATAGAGAGAGACTGAGAGACATAGAGAGACAGAGAGATAGAGAGACAGAGACAGACAGATGCAGAGACAGAGAAAGCATAGCCACATTCTGGCTAAAAGCTTGAATCTAACCACGTGTTCCCACTTGAGCCAAGTTGTGCCTGGGCTCTGGCTTCCTTAAGCTCCAACCGACCATGTGAGCTGGCATTTCAGCCAAAAGCAGCCTATCTGCAGTTGCGTGTAGCTCCCACTGGCCCGAGTTGTTCCTAGCACTGGCTTTTCAAGGCAGTAACTCCAGCTGTGGCAGTAACCCCCTGTAGCTAAGGTCAGGTGGGAGTGAGTCCTAAGCCAAGCTAGGCCTGAGTTAGGCCCAAGCTAGGCCCGAGCTAGGGAGCCATGCCCACTCAGGCGGGACGGGGGACCCACTGCTAAGCTAAGCGGTTTTCTAATGAATTTGCCCCATGTTGGGTGCCAAATATAGCAGTAATCTTAAAGAGTCTTATTAAGAAAATCAAACCCGAGACCAGTTATTTTGGTGAATGCTGGAAAATCAGAGATGCAGAATAAGCCATAGCTTCCTTACCTCCCAATTCCTCAGCTGGTCTTGTTTCATCAGACTACAAGCTTCTGAGACTTATCCAAATGAATCTCAGCTGAACTGCTGGTCCAAAGCCTAAAACTTTAACCAGCCAAATGCTTAACCATCCAAATGCTTCTAGTTTCTAGTCTTCACATCTTATATATCTTTCTACTTTCTGCCATCACTACCTGGAATTAAAGGCTGGATTTCTGGGATTAAAGGCATGTGTTACCAGGCCAGGCTTTTTCTAATGTGGTCTTGAACTCAGAGATCCAGAGGTATTTCTGTCTCTGAAATGCTAGGATTAAAGGCAACTGCTACCACTGCCTATCCTTATGTTTAATATTGTGGCCATCCTGTTCCCTGACCCCAGATCAGTTTATTTCGCAGAGCACACAATATTTTATTTTATTTTATTTTATTTGGAGCTCCGGATCATACCTCGGGCTTGTGCTTGCTAGGAAAGCACTCTACCACTGAGATAAACCTGGAAACACACAATATTTCGGGGAACACAAACCACCACAGTTCACCCACTCGAACTTTTTCTTCTTTGAAACAGAATGTCTCCCTGCTGGCTCACCATGTGGTCCTGACTGGGTGGACAGTGAGACCCAAAGATCTATCAGTTTCCTGCTCCATGGTGCTAAGATTACAATAGAGCATCATCATGCACTGCATCCTGTTTTATTGTGTATTTCCAAAATCAAACTCTTTTCTTTCTTGCTCTTACAAGGTTATAGTTTTGTGTCTGAGCTACCACTCTGCCTCCTTTCAGAGTTTCTAATAATGAGGCTTACATAATATATATTATAGTGTAATATGGCAACATTTCTTTTCCTTGTGGCAATTGTAGTTCCCTTATACAAGTGGACATGGATATTTATATTATAAGTAACATTAGAAATAATATCACTGCATTCTTACCTCTAAACAATAACAATTTGAAATTAAAGACTGAAAGAAGTCATCTGTTTTTTTTTATTATCTAATTGAATGTAAATGCTATTCACATATTTATCAAGCTTTAATTTTTAATATTAGCACTGACTTTTTTCCCTCAAACAGTAAAAGTTACCTGTGGTTATCCTCTATTAACTACAAAAAAAGAGTGATAATACCTTATTTGTAAGACATGTGTAGAAGCAAATATTTTCTTAGAACTCATAAGATGAAATTGGCTCCCCATTTATTGCAGTGATTAATTATCAGAACAATTTGATGTGGTTAAATCTTACAATATATCACACTTTTATTATAATTAATGTAGACATTTTAATATATTGTACCAGTTAATAAATTTATTTAAAAACATCTATAATGCATTAGATCAAAAGCAAACATGTTAACAGAGAAAAATAAACATGTAACTTCGAAAAGAATTTAATATAGTACTATTTAAAATATAAATAGAAAACAAAAGATAAGATATACTCGGAAAGAACCTGCAATTTTGATTTTCTTTTTCGCCTAGGTAATTTAGAAAATATAATATTTTTATGGGTTTTTTTTTTCAGTGTTATCTTGTTAAGCTCTTTCTTCTTGAATTAGGCCAGTGGATGGAATTAAGGAAGACTCTCATTCAACTAAAAACTCAGTTACAATTGTTTCAGGTGGGAAGGTCATAAGTAATGCGCCACAACTTGACTTAATAAATTGGTTCTTTCTACAGTATCACAATTTTCCTTGAAGGCTTCAGCAACAAAGAGAGACAGCTTCTTATGGGGGGATTTCTCTATTTTACATTTGTAAGGTCATATTTCCTGTCAACTAGCAAGAGATTCCAATGGAATTGTTTTGTCACTCAAAATCATGAAATTTCTGAAACTTTTTGGCAACATATTGCCAGAGGGATGTCATAGCAAATGAAAGTCATTTCTTTTCTAATGAAAATATGCCACATCATTCAATGACAATATGTTTTCTATCTAGAAAGTGGTGCTCTTTTCAAAAAGTCAACATCATTTTTAATCCTTAAAGGGAATAGATTTTTATTAAATGCCAATTATGGACAACAACTAGAGAATATTTCTCTTGGGCTTTTGTACATATTGGAGATAAAAGATTCAGGTGTGTGGATTGACACTTGTGTGCTTTACATTTATTAAATACTTGTTCACTATATCATTTTCTTCTAATTTTTATTTTGTATTTTATAATGTGGCTGCATTCCTGCTGAGCTATATCTGGCCTGGCTCCAGAGAGTAGCACCTAGTCCTAATCCATCCTTAGTTTAACCAATACCCTTTGTTTCTCTAGCCACCCTATATGAATCATGTCTAAGGGTTGCCTAAGGATATAGAGCCTATTCACAACTTGGTTCAGGAAACCTATAAAACAGTGGTACCTGAGAAAATGAGGAATTTGCACTTGGCATTGTATCTTTGGGAGCTCCTTTCAGGTTGTTTTGAACATATGCAAATTAACTGGTTAAACTGTAAATAGAAAATAAAAATGCCCTCAGTGAAGAGAAAGTGTAGCAGGAATCTTAAATAGTCTTATTAATAAAATCAAACCTGAGGCCAGGTATTGGGGTGAATGCTGGAAGATCAGAACAAGCTACAGCTACCTCATCTCACCAGTTCCTCAGCTGATCCTGTTTCCTCAGACTAGAAGCCTCTGAGTCCTCCTCCAAATGGATCTCAGCTGAACTGCTCCTCAAAGCCTGAAAGCTTAACCAGCCAAATGCTGCTGGTTTCTGGTCTTCACGCCTTATATATCTTTCTGTTTTTGTCATCACTCCCTTGGATTAAAGGCTCACTTCTTGGGATTAAAGGCTTGTGTCACCATGCCTGGCTATTTCCAATGTGGCCTTGAACTCAGAGATCCAGAGGGATTTCTGCCTCTGCAATGCTAGGGTTAAAGGTGTGAGTGCCACCATTTTCTAGCCTCTGTATTTAGTGGCTGTTCTGTTCTCTGACCCCAGAAAAATTTATTACGGTGCAGAATATTTTGGGGAACATGATACCACCACAGGAAAGGGCTTCATTCCTTAGAGGCTGGACCTCCCTGCAGCCACAAAAGGCTAAATTCATCTTTAAGGTGCCTCTGAGTCTTCTGTTCATGGATTCGCATGAACCCATACACTCATGCCACAAAAAAACTGTGACATTACAATTTACAAGAGGATATTAAAGCAACTTGTTAATGATAAATAAATTGCTTTAATAGTAAAATCATAACTAACTAATTAATTAATTATTAATAAATATCATAATCAATAATTTATTAATTGTTTGATATTATTTATTTTAGTTGGCAATTATTATGAATTATATTAATTTATTATTGCAATATCAAAAGTTAAGTCCTTAGTAACATAATAAGCTTCATATAAATATCTATGAAATGAAATTCAGTATAGTTTAAGTTATATTTTGTGACCAATAACTTCTAGTTTGTCTAAGAGTAAATGATAGTACAGTAATGATGCAAGGTTTAATAACTTGCAAACATGTTTATCAGTAATACATTCATTCTCAGCATATTTTATCTTTATATATTTTGACCTAGTGTTTTGCTATAACTATATTATAAAACATTTTTATTCATCCATGTCCCATTTTTATATTAATCATAAATCATACAATAAATTAATAAAATTTCACTATAATAATTTAATTGTAATGCTATTAGAATGTCTCACAATCTACATCAGAAAAACTGTGAAACTATTTACACAGTAGATGGCAATTAATGATCAATACAGAAACCCATAACTGCTGAAGGGACAGAGAATATGAGATTGGCTTAGTTCTCAAATCTCAAAGGGACATTTATATCACACCATCTTCTCCCGAGGTTCAAAGATTATTGTGAAATAGGGTGAAAAGATTGTAAGATACAAAGGTGAAGGATGGCTCATGAAAAAGCACTCTTCTAGACACAACAAGGTATTTGCACAAATGAATTTGCAGTGGTTACCACAACATGGAAGAGACTTGTGCAGTCTGAAGCCAGACAACTCCAGCATGGAGAGGGTCCTTAGCCAAGAAGGCACACACACACCTTTTTAATAACTGGTAATGAGGAATAGACAGTTTTATTTAAATACATCCAAAAAAATCACAATGGTAACACAGGACAAATACACATCTTAACATTCCATTTAAAACTCTAAATTCCTGTGGTGAATTGCAAATAATAGGTATCTTTTATGTCAATGCATCACCATTACTTTATTTAATTTTAACATTTTGAAATTATGTGCATGTGTGACTGTGTGTGTGTTTATGCATGGGTACAAGTTATCTGCAGAGCTCAGAATTAAAAAAACAAAACAAAACACATGTTGGGGGGTTGGGGATTTAGCTCAGTGGTAGAGCACTTGCCTAGCAAGCATAAGGCCCTGGGTTCAGTCCTCAGCTCCAGTTAAAAAAAACAAAACAAACCAAACAAACAAACAAAAAAACATGTGAACATGTGGGATCACCTTGAGTTGGACTTAAAAGCAGCTGTGTGTAGATGTAACCAGCTTGTTAAATAAGAAACACAGAACCGATTGCAGAGTTAAAAACCACGAAGTCAGAGCAAGAGCAGAAAACCTTACCCTTCACTGCTTCTGCTGTTCTTCCTCTACTCAAGAGACCTACTTCTGTGTGTCCTGTCTATTTAAAGACTTTCTGTTCTCCTCTCTCATTGGTTGTAAACCCAGCCACATGACCTCCTTGTCACTGCCTGTTTATACAGACCTCCAGGTCTTCTATGGTTGGTATTGAGATTAAAGGTGTGTGTCTGCCATGCTGGCTGTGTCCTTGAACACACAGAGATCCACCTAGCTCTGCCTCCCAAGTTCTGGGATTAAAGGCGTGCCCCACTACTGCTCAGCTTCTGCTCTGGCTTGCTCTGACCTCAAGGCTACTTTATTGACATACAAATAAAATCACATTTCAATACAAATAAAATATCACTATAGCTGTGAGCCAACATGAGCACTGGGAACCAAACTCTGGTCTTCCTTAAGAGCAGTGTGATCCTAACTGTTAAGCCATCCCATAGTACCCTGAACACAATATATTGAACAGCACCTCCATATGGCATATTTCCATCACTTTAAATATAACATATTTAAAGAAAAATAAACTCAATTCTTTTCTGAAGTTTTAAAATTCCTGAACTCTTAGATCAGGATTAGAACTGATTACTTTTATTCTGACATGGAAGCCATCATTGTTTTCCATTTTTAAAGTCTTGTGTCAACATCATCATGATCTTGACACATAGTCTGATAAAGACATAGTCGGTAATGAAGTGACCCAGTACTGGGCACTGTTTTGATTAGATTGTGTGACTCAAAGCATTAAATTTGACACATTCACACAAGAAGATGAAAGCTTACTTCTGAATCACATTGATGTTGATATGTTCCATGAGAGTATCTGGAATCAAATCTGACACAATGACATTTTGTAGCCAAAATTATTTTAAACTCCATAATCTATGTGTTGCAGAAAAACAAACGTCTGCCACTATAGTGCTAAATCAGCCATTGTCAATTTGTAGATTAACAGAAATATTTAGTGTAGAAATTTATTTTCATTATTATTTACTTACTTTTGAGTATATAGTATTATTTCATCATTTCCCATCATTCTCATTCATGTTAATGAGAATTTATGTGAATAGCTTCTCACATTACTAGAAGTCACAGTTAAAACAAACTCCATGATCTTCTGACTCTTAAAATCTTTCCTCTCTCTTTTCCACAATAAATTCTGAGCCTTTTGTGCATAAGTACAATAGTAGATTTGTAGATGTATCCATTGATGCTGGACTACACAAGTCTGTATTTTCATTGGGTATAGCTTTCTGCTCTGGTCATTGTTTTAAAAATAAGTTTCTCTGAAAAGAGGCTGAAGACTATTCTTTTCTGTGGGTATAAGGACAAATACTTTCAATTGCATTAAGGATTATGCTCATTTAGTAAAGTGGTGGTTGTTGGTTCTCCTCCAAGATGCATGACTTCACATTCCCTGTGAAATTGGCTAGGTTTCCAGTACCATGAATGATTTTTCTCTTGTTTAATGAGACTTAAATCCCATTAGAACTCTGTTGTGTATCACCAAGTGTACCTGCCACTATTGCACAATTAGAGTTATCATGTCATGCTTGTTGTTATAGTTCATAGGCATCTGGGTAGTTAGTATAGTTTCTTCTCTTTGAACTTGCATGGTGGCTTCTGGTTCCATGAAAACTAGTCCTCAGGGAGGAGAATTGCAGGTCAGTTCCAGCTCAGCAACCTATGTTTTCTAACTCTGAATTGCATGGTGCCCTTAACATTAAAAACTTTCTACTTAAGGGGAGCAAACAATGTAAAGAGAAATAATCTATAATGTTACAGGAAAGTCTTCTACAACACTGAAGAACAACAACAAAAAAAGAGCTTCTCATGTCTGTTATTGGTGTTTATGTTAGGTAGTCTTTGGCTCTTGGAGGAAGCTTTGTCAGCCAAAAAAAAGGGGGGGGGACATCATTTATAATACACAAGTACATATTTAAAAATAAGTAAATAAATAAACTTGTCTATCTATCTATCTATCTATCTATCTATCTATTTATTCATTTATTTGTTTGTTTGTTTGTTTGTTTATTTTCTATCCCAGCCACAGTTTCCCTTCCTTCTTCTGCTCCCAATACCTCTGCCACCACCTCTGTTTCCACCCCCCTCATTCACTATTCTTCCATTTCTGTTTAGGAAAAGACAGGTCTTGCAGGAGTATCAACAAAACAAGGAATATTAAGTTGCAGTAATTCTAAGCACCACTCCATGCTCTAAGGCTGGGTAAGGAGACTCAGGATTCAGTATGAGAAGCAGGGTCCCAAAAGCATGGAAAAGAATCATGAAAAGCCTCTGTTCCCTCTGGTAGGTGTCCTACAAGAGCACCAAGCTATAAACTGTAACATATATGCATAGTGCCTAGGTCAGTCCCATCCAGACTCCCTGGTTGTTGGTTCAGTCTCTTTGAACCCCTATGAGCCCAGGTTACTTGATTCTGTGAATTTTCTTATGGTGTTCTTGACCTCCCCTCTGGCTCTTAAAAACCATTTCTCCCCCTCTTCTGTAGGATCTTCTGAGCTTTCCCTAATGTTTGGATGTGGGTCTCTGCATCTGTTTCTATCAGTTGCTGCATGATGCCTCTCTGATGACAATTGAACTAGGCACCAATCTGATCACAGTAGATGGCCAGACCAGGCTATGTATCTGCTATTGTTAGGGATCTAAGGGACCCTGAAATGCCCCCTTCCAGTACTCTCTTTTAGTATTCTTCTTCCTCCTCCTCCAAGTGTGATCACTCATGTTTCTATACTGATCAGCCCTCAGTCTACTCACAAAATCTCTTCAATTTCCCATTCCCAGGGAGATCTGGGTGTCTTTCCATGAAGTCTCCTTGTTACTTGGCCTCTCTGGAGATGTGGATGGGAGCACTGGTATGATTTATTTTATAGCTAGTATCTTGTTATGAGTGATTACATACTATGTATATCTTTCTCAGTCTGGGTTACCTCACTCTAGATGATTTTTTCAGGTTCCATCAATTTGCCTTCAAATTTCCTGTTGTCCTTGTTTGTAACAGCTGAATAATACTCCTTTGTGTAAATATAACACATTTTCTTTAACCTTTCCTCTACTGAGGGACATCTAGGTTATTTCTAGTTTCTGGCTATGACAAATAAAGCTGCTATGAATTCTTGGACACTGACCAAGTGTCCTTGTGTTATGATTGAGCACTGTTTACGTATATGCTCAAGAGTGATAAAGCGGGTTGGGGATTGAGCTCAGTGGTAGAGCACTTGCCTAGCAAGTGCAAGGCCTTGGGTTCAATCCTCAGCTCAAAAAAAAAAAAAAAAAAAAAAGGAAATTGTCTCAAGAGTGATAAGGCTACATCTTGAGATAGATTGATTCCCAGGTTGCTGAGAAACCTACTCATGGACTCACAAAGTTATTGTACAATTATACTCCCATCAGCAGTGAAAGAGTGTTCTTGTTCTGCATTCTCTCCAGCAAGAGCTGTTGTTTTTGTTTTTGATCTTAGCCATTGTGACAGTTATAGGATGGAATCTCAGAGTCATTTTTTTTCTTTTTTTATTATATTTGTGTTTTAATTTTACACATCAGCTATGGGTTCCCCTGTCCTCCCCCCTCCCGCCCCCACCCCCACTTTCCTCCAGTCCCTCCCCTCCATTTCCATCTCCTCCAGAGCCAAGACTCCCCTGGGGATTCAATTCAACCTGGTGGATTCAGTACAGGCAGGTCCAGTCCCCTCCTTCCAGGCTGAGCAAAGTGTCCCTGTGTAAGGCCAAGGTTCCAAACAGCCAGCTCATGCACTAAGGACAGGTCCCAGTTCCACTGCCTGGGTGCCTCCCAGTCATTTTGATTTGCATTTTCCTAAAGGTTAAGAATGTTGAACATCTCTTTTTTTCTCCATCATTTAAGATTCTTCTACTGAGAATTCTCTGTTTAGATCTGTAACCCATTTTTTTCAATTGTATTATTTCATTTGTTTGTATCTAGTTTCTTGCATTTTTAAAAATATATTTTGCAAATCAGCCATCTGTTGGATGTGGGATTGGTGAAACTCTTTTTCCATTCTGTAGACTGCTGTTTTGTCTTGTTGACTGTGTCCTTTTCCTTACAGAAGCTTTTCAGTTTCATGAGGTACCATTTATTAATTTTTAATCTTAGTGTCTCTGCTATTTGGGTTTTGTTTAAGAAGTTGTCAATGTTTTTGAGATTATTTCCTATTTTCTCTTTTGTCAGGTTCAGTGTATCTGGATTTATATTTAGGTCTCTAATCCACATGGACTTGAGTTTTGTTGAGAGTGATAAATATGGAAGGATTTGTGTTCTACATGCAGACATCTGGTTAGACCAGCACCATTTGTGGAAGATTATTTTTTTCCATTGTATAATTTTGTTTCTTTCTTTTTTTATTGTTAAAAAGATTTTATTATTTAGAAATTTTCTATTCATTTTATATACCAATCACAGATCCGCCCTCTCCTCCCTCCTCCTGCCTCCTAGCCTTCCTCCCCAACCCACCCCCCATTCTCATCTCCTCAAAGGCAAGATCTACCATGGGGAGACAGCACAGCCTGGTACATTTAGTTGAGGTGGATTCAAGGCCCTCCTCCATGTACCAAGGCTGCTCAAGGTGTCCCAGCATAGACTGAACTCCAAAGAGCTGGCTCATGTGCCAGGGATGGTTTCCAACCCCACTGCCTGGGCACCCCATAAACAGTTCAAGCTAAACAACTTTCTTGTTTATCCAGAGGGCCTAGTCCAGTACCATGAGGGCTCCACAGTTATCGGTCCACAGTTCATAGGTTTCCACTAGTTTTGCTGGCCAGCTCTGTAAAATTTCTCATCATGATCTTGATGTCCTTTGCTCATAAAATCAGGTGTTGTAAATGTGTGGATTTATATCTGGTTCTTAGATTTTTATTCCTTTCATCCACCTGTCTGCTTGTATGTAAAGACCATGAACTTTTTATTATGGTAGCTCTGTAGTACAGCTTGAAATCAGAATGGTGGCACATATGGAAATTCCTTTATTGTACAGAATTGTTTTAGATATTCTGGATTTTTTATTTTTTTCATAAGAAGTTGAGTATTATTCTTTCAAACTCTGAAATGAATTGTATAGGAATTTTAAAAGGGATTTAATCTAGATTGCCTTCTAGAGGTGGTGGCACATGCCTTTAATTCTAGCACTCTGGAGGCAGAGGTAGGCAGATCTCTGTGAGATTGAGGCCAGAGAAAACCTATCTTGAAAAAACAAAAAGAAAAAACCAAAAGGGCCATTTTTACTCTGTTAATTCTCCTGATTCATGAGCATGGGAGATCTTTCAGCCTTCTGGTATATTATTCAATTTCTTTCTTCAAAGACCTGAAGAATTTATCATAAAGTTCTTTCACTTCCTTGGTGCGAGTTACACAAGATGCTTTGAATTATTTGAGTTTATTGTAAAGGTTGTTAATTCTCCAATTTCTTTCTTAGCCTGTTTATTGTTCGCATATAGGAAGATTACTAATTTTTTGAGGAAATCTTGTATCCAGTCAATTGTCCAAAGGATTGCTTATGTATAAAATCATATTGTCTGTCAATAATGATACTTTGACTTCTTCCTTTCAGATTTGTAACCTCTTTTTTTCTTTAGTTATCTTATTGTTCTAGGTAGAAATTCAAGTACTTTATTTGTATTTGTTTTTCTGTCAGCTCCTTGTACCTTTATAGGCATTTCCTTATTTCGATTGGAAAAGCTTTCTTCTATGATTTTGTTAAATATATGCTCTGGGTTGTTATTTTTTTTTGTTGTTATTTTTTTCTTTTTATTTTTTTTGTTGGATTTCTTCTCATTCTTTTTTTATGTTTTATTATGTGCTTTAATTTTATACATCAGCCATGGGTTCCCCTGTCTCCTTCCCCCCCAGCCCCTCCCCTCCATTCCCATCTCCTCCAGGACCAAGACACCCCTGGGGATTTATTTAAACCTGGTGGATTCAGTACAGGCAGGTACTGTGCCCTCCTTCCAGGCTGAGCATGTGTCCCTGTGTAAGCCCAAGGTTCCAAATAGCCAGCTCATTCACTAAGGACAGGTCCTAGTCCTACAGCCTGGGTGTCTCCCAAACAGATCAAGCTATTCAATTGTCTCTCTTATCCAGAGGGCCTGATCTAGCTAGGGGCTCCACAGCCCTTGGTTCATAATTCATGTGCTTTCATTTGATTGGTTATTTGTCACTGTGCTTTTTGCAATCTTGGATTCAACAATTCACGCTTTGCAGCCCCTCCTCTTTTTCGATGGTTAGACATCTGGAGCTCCACGTGGGGACAGGCTGAGGATCTCTGCATCCACTTCCATCAGTTATTGGATGAGAGTTCTAGCAGGACAGTTAGGGTGTTTGTCCATCTGATCACCAGATGAGGTCAGTTCAGGCTTTCTCTCGACCATTGCCAGTAGTCTACAGTGGAGGAATCTGTGGATTTCTGGGGGCCTCTCTAGCATTTTGCTTCTTCCTGTTCTGATGTGGTCTTCATTTATCATGGTCTGTTATTCCCTGTTCTCCCTTTCTGTTCTTGATCCAGCTGGGATCTCATGCTCCCCTAAGCTTTCTTTCCCTTGAACCTTGACTGCTGTGGATATCTCTCTGTACAAATAAAATGCTGTTTGGCCAGTGGCTAGGCAGGAAGTATAGGTGGGACAAGAGAGAAGAGAATTCTGGGAAGGAGAAGGCTGGAGAGAGACACCGCCAGCTGCCGCCATGAGAAGCAACATGTAAAGACACTGGTAAGCCACAAGCCATGTGGCAAAGTATAGACTAACAGAAATGGGTTAATTTAAGATAGAAAAGATAGATAACAAGCAGCCTGCCACGGCCATACAGTTTGTAAGCAATATAAGTTTCTGTATGCTTTCTTGGTTGGATCTGAGCAACTGTGGGACTGGCGGGTAAGAGAGATTTGTCCTGACTGTGGGCCAGGCAGGAATTCTAACTACACTTGACCTTCATTACCCCCACTTATGTCCAGGTTGTTCATGTAGATCTCATCCATTTCTCTGTCATTGGGTGATCACTGGGTCTTTCCTAGGGTCACGTATTCTAGGTAGCCTCCTTGGAGTTGTGTAGCAGTCTAGTCATCTTTGTTTTACATATAGTATCCTACTATGAGTGTTTGTCCATGTTTGTCCTTTGGAGTCTGGGTTACCTCACTCAGTATGATTTTATCTAGATCCATCCATTTGCCTGCAAACCTCATGATGTCATTGTTTTTCTCTGAGGAGTAGTAATCCATTGTGTATATGTACCATATTTTCTTTATCCGTTCTTCAGTTGAAGGGCATCTAGTTTATTTCCAGGTTCTGGCTATTAAAAACAATGCTGATATGAACATAGCTGAGCAAATGCCCTTGTGGTATGATTGAGCATTCCTTGGGTATATCCCCAAGAGTGCTACTGACACCGGTAGCACAATCAATGTGACCTGTTGAAACTGAGAAGCTTTTGTAGAGCAAAGGACACGGTCAACAAGACAAAGCAACAGCCTACAGAATGGGAAAAGGTCTTCACCAACCCCACATCTGACAGAGGGCTGATATCCAGAATATATAAAGAACTCAAGAAATTAGACCTCAAAATGCCCAACAGTCCAATTAAGAAATGGGCTATAAAACTAAACAGAGAATTCTCCACAGAGGAAGTTCAAATGGCTGAAAGACATTTAAGGAAATGCTCAACATCCCTAATTATACAGGAAATGCAAATCAAAACGACTCTGAGATACCACCTTACACCTGTCAGAGTGGCTAAGATCAAAAACACAGAAGACAGCTTATGCTGGAGAGGATGTGGAGCAAGGGGAACTCTTCTCATTCTTTTATTCCTATTATTCTTAGGTTTGGTTTTTCCATAGTGTCCAACATGTCTTGGATGTTTTGTGTTGGAAATTTTTTAGATTTATATTTTCTTTGACTGATTAATGTATTTTCTCTATGATATTTTCAATGCCTGACATTCTGTCTATAATCTCTTGTCTCTGTTGGTGATGTTTGCAATTGTAGTTCCTGTTCACTTACCCAGATTTTGCATTTCCAGAATTCCTCCTGTTTATATTTTTGTTATTGCTTCTATTTCCATTTTCAGATCTTGAACATTTTCTTTGTCTTTGTTTTTCCTTGGCTTTCTTTTAGGGATTCATTAATTTCTTCCATTTTTTTGGGGGGGGTTCTTCTCAATTTCTTATTATACTCTTTAAGGACTTCTATCATCATCACTTCTTTCATTTCTTGATTTCTCTTTCCTTTCCTGTCTTCTGTCCCAAATGTCCAAGGGTTCTGGTGAGTAGCATGTCTTCAAGATTAGTAGGGTATCAGCTCCAGGTTTTTGGATCTAGTCTCTAGATCCTGCCTGTGTTCCCAAAAAGCTGAATTCTTCTTCTTGAGTTGTAGATATGGGGTCCCTACATCCAACCTGACTTTTAGTGTTCCTAGATCCTGCCTGGTCTGTTAAAGCTGAATACTTCTCCCAAAGTAGTACAGCTTGATACTGGGCCTAGGAGTGGTGGTCCAATATAGAGTTTGTTGGACAGGCTTAAAGGCATTTAGGAGGTCGAAGGTGTGTCTTTCCTGGAGGTCTTCAGAACCACTCTGGCTATGGGCTCTATTGTGGAGCCCAGGGGAGGGTGTGCAGTGTGATCTTGCTGGACAGGCTTTAAGATGTGTTAGAAGGCAGTGGGTGATGTCTTACCTGGTGTCCCTAGATCTGGGTTGGCCTGGAAAAGCATAAGTCTTCTTCCAAAGTTATAGTCCTGAATATGTTGCCAAGTGTGAGTTGGGGGCTGGTTATACAGTCTGGGACTATTGAAAGACTTAAAGGGGTTTGTGGGCAATGTCTTATCTTATCTGTGACCAGCCTGGCCACCAGTCAGGTTGCTGTGCTGTGGTACATAGTATGGTGGCCAGGGGAGGGTATCATACATATACATTTAAAAATGTTTCTTCTCTCATACAAGACATCTATATAGCAGCTTCTACTCCCTCAACTCCTCCCAGTCTTCGTTCACCTTCCCTGTCTCCCAAATACACCCTCCCCTACCATTTTCTCTTCCCCAAAAAGAGCAGTTCTCCCAGGGACATCAATTGAATATGGCACAATAAGATGTTGTAAGACCAGGCACAAACCTTCACACACAGTCTGGGTGTGTCAAGCCAGTAGGATAAAAATAGTCTCATAAAAGTGTAAGAGACAACCTCACTGTCAGGGATCCTGCCAAAATACCAAGAAAGCACCTAAAACACACATGCTGAGGAACTAACACAGACCCATGCAGACTTTATGGTTGTCTTACTCTGTGAGCCCCCACGATTCCTGCTTTGAAAAGTCTGCAGTCTGTGCTTTCCTGGTACCTTGGACCCCCGCTGGTTTCTATATTTCCTCCTCCCCTCTTCCATTCAGTTCCCTTAGCACAGAGGAGAATGTACCAGTGGAGATCTCCAACCTAGGCTCTATCTCAATGTAATATTTGGCTGTGGGTCTGTGCCTCCAATCTCATTAGCTGACTCTCTTATGATGACTGGAGTAGACACTGAACTTTGAGTATTACAGAGAATCCTTAGGAGTTATTTTTGTTGTTGTTTTTCCTTTTGTGTCTGTTTCTATCTTATGCCTCTGGTATATTTATCCCAAGGTTTCAGGTCATCCAGGCAGTGCTGGTCATGGGCTCCCTCTTGTAGCATGGGTCTTAAGATAGACCATACATTGGTTGACCATTCTCACAAGTTCTGTGCCACAATTTCCCCAGTACATCATGCAGGCAAAAGAGATTGCTTTTCTTATTTTGGTCTGGGAGGAACACATAAATGCTCAATCAACATCTTTAGCCATCAGGGAAATGCAAATCAAACCTATTTTGAGATCCCATTTTATGTTATCAGAAAGGCTAAGATTAATAACAGAAGTGACAGCTCATGTTGGCTAGGAGGTAGCGAATTGAAAGAGTCATCCATTGCTGGTGCGAGTACAAATCTGTACAGCCATTTTTGAAATCATATGATAGCCTCTCATAGAGGTGAGAATATTCTACCTCAAGACCCAGCTAAACCACTTTTTGGCACATACGCAAAAGACTCTCCATCCTATCACAAGAACACTTGCTCAACAATGTTTATAGTGGATTTATCCATATTCATATTAGCCACAAAATGGAAGCAACCTAGATATCCCTTAATTACAGACTGAAGAAAATGTTGTACATTTACACAATGGAGTATTACTCAGCAATTAAAAAAAATGAAGAAATGAAATTTGCAGGAACTGGGTGGAAGTGTATATCTACATTTTTCCATAGAAATTTATTTAGAAAATAAGAACTCTACTGACTTTGGGAAGTGTGTCATAGTTTCCTTCCTTAAAACTTACTTGTAGAATATGGTCTGGGATTTTTCTTCTCCATATGGAAATGAAGACTACTCTGATATTTGAGACAATATATATATATTCCTACCACCATATTTTACATTTTCCAATAGAAATTTATTTAGAAAATAAGAACTCTGCTGACTTTGGGAAGTGTGTTATAGTTTCCTACCTTAAAACTTACTTGTGGAATATGGTCTGGGATTTTTCTTTTCCATATGGAAATGAAGACTACTCTGATATTTGAGACCACCATATTTTAAGTTATCCTAGAACTCATGAACCAATTCAACACCCACCCCCAGAAAAAAGAAAAGGAAAAGAAAGAAAATAAACTTGTAAATAAATGTTTTATCTTATGTTTTCAAATGGACTGTTTTAAGTTATGGAAAGTATTTGCAAAGGAGTCAATGAAATTAAGACTTATTT
Organism: Onychomys torridus; assembly: GCF_903995425.1. Classification (NCBI taxonomy): domain Eukaryota; kingdom Metazoa; phylum Chordata; class Mammalia; order Rodentia; family Cricetidae; genus Onychomys; species Onychomys torridus. The sequence continues at coordinate 98,674,731 of NC_050451.1, forward strand.
TTAATTAAAATGTTAATTATAGAAACATTGTATCTTTCCTATAGGTTCTACATGATTACTCTGTGAGTGTGTTTACTCAAGAAGAAATAGTTGATAAAAATGAAAATATCACATCACTTCCAGTTCTAACTTAACAATACATTATGGTTATTGGTTATGTTATCACATATTTCTCTAATCTCAAATTGCAATATATACCAACTTCTAAATGATAATAATACAATGACTGGTTTTATCTAAATTTATTGGTGTGTGTTTGTTTGTGTTTGTGCATGTATATGATAACATTTTTTTTGTGTGTAGGAATATATGGCTTCTGCTAAATTTACTAGAAAAGCAAAGTTTGCCAGCATGGGCCTGATAAACAGTATTAAATATGGCAGCACATATTACATGTAGTAAATGATATAATTTACCTCTTTGGGAAAATGCACAATGTCATTCTTGGAAAGAGTTGCATCTGTCATCAGCCATAGATGTAGAATTCTCTGTTCTAGTGATTACAGCCTTGCTTTCAATCCTCAAGATGAATCAACTAAGCTATAGGGAACCATATGGAACTCTAATGAGACTTGGAAATGAAATGCTTACCTAATTTACCTGGAAGCTTGGACTATTCAGGAGTGAAAAGGTGTAAAAGCATTGTATTTTTGAATACTTAAAGCACTCAATATGTTTCTTTGTTACTATAACAAACTGACATTTATACTCAAAATAATAAATTAATGTATTTACTAAATAGATCTTTGCATATTTCAGCACTTTTCATTAGATTGTTAGAAGCAATTTATGTTCCAAAATATAGTGAAAACTTTATTTGATTCAATAAGTTCTTTCTTACCAAATAAATGCTTTCCCTCAAAACTTTGTTGAAAATCTACTACCAACATTAACAAAGATACTCTAGAATTGTTTCATATTAATTCTTGACATTTCTATATCATTCAGTAGCTATTTGAAAGTACAAATTATGTATATATATATATATATATATATATATATATATATATATATATATTGACTTTGATGTACTTAATTCCATAGTTCACAAACTTCCAGAGTACTGAGATGAAAGATGAATTACTTTCATTAATTCAGTATTTTATATGTGTTGTAGGAATAAAACACTGATAAAGAACCATGCTATTTTTCACCCATAATCAACTCAAATTTTAAAGTGACAAATAGAACACTGGTCAAGTGTGATATTATCTGTGAAACTAAAAGAAAGCCATGATTATGTAGTCATAGGCAATGAAAGTACAAAATTTACACAGATGAGAAAAAGGTGCTGGAGGTCTCAGCCTCACACAAAGAATTACAGGCGGCTAAGGAATGCTGAGAGTGGTAGGAATCGTCTTCCCGAGGAAAGAACACAACAATTGGATGTCTGATACCAGACAGTTCATCCTGTCAATGTACATAAAGTACCATTATCCTGACTAAGCAGTGAATGTCATAGGTATGTCCTTAGGAATATAGTTGTATGTGACAAACAACTAAGGTAAACAGAGACCAGGAATTAGAATAAGAGAAATGGTGGTCATCCAGTGTACTTTGGAGGAAGGAACAAAAAGGGAGGAAATAATGTTGTCATATTTTAATCTCATAAAAGAAACAAGCGAAACAGACAAATAAATGTATACTTGGCTTTCATTGTAATGTTGATATTTGATGCTATCATTTAAATACTACTTTTAGATAGTATCTGGGTTTGGGGATTTAGCTCAGTGGTAGATAGCTTCCCGAGCAAGCACAAGGCCCTGGGTTTGGTCCTCAGCTCAAAAAAAAAAAAAAAAGATAGTATCTGATTATGAGATCTGAGATCTACTGTTGGCTCTGCCTGACTAGGTAGTTTAGGCGATAATCCAATTTCAGACACACAGGTAAGATTCAACTTCCTCTGGTGCATGGTGCATTCCAGGGTCTTACTGACTGACATCTGAGTTGGATGAATTACTTTTCAATAATAATCATAACCAAAATTGTTTATATATTTATTGATCTCAATAAAATATATAAACTAGCCATATGCTGGGCAATATAGAGAGAATAAAGTATGGATATGATGGTTTTGTTTTCTCAATGTGAAGAACAGATTTGGGATTCTGTCTACGCAGAGCAAAGAAGAGCAGCTGACGACATTGGTTGTGTGGTTTTGTAAAGCCATGCAGCAGCCTCGTTGGCTAAATTTATTCTTATTGCTTCTGGCCCAGTTCTGTTGTGGACATTAAAGATTTCCATGTAAATGACATTAACTCTCTTTCACTCCAAGTGCTGGCAGCTCACATAGGGATATAATTGAGAAACTTTCTTAACTCAATTTTTTATTTCCTTAATGTGAGACTTACCAGGAAATTCTTTCAGATTTCCTTATAATTTGGGAAAGCATATAGAACTGGTCATTGTTGCTAGTAAAAATAATGAAAAATGTTATGTTGTAAAATATTTTACTTACTTATATATTTAAGATAAATTATTGATAAGTAAATATTTAGCTAAAGCAATATTTACATAGGGTATTTACATGGATAAATAATGAGCATATAATGTTACATGTATTAGTTAGCTGAAAGTAATAAAATATATCACTAGATATTATAGAAAAATAAACATCATATGTATCCTCCCCCAGAATAAAAATGTTACAGAATTTTAAAAAGATTTATTTAATTTTATGTGTGTGTGCATGCTCACAAGTACATGTGTGTATGTTTACATGTCTCTGTGTGGTGGTGGGGTTTGCACACCTGCATGATGGTGTCCATGTAGGGCAGAAGAGAGCATCAGAATCCCCTGGTGCTGAATTTAGAGGCAACTGTTGCATGATGTAAGTGCTGGGAACCAAACGTGGGTCCTCTGCAAGAGTAGTAAGTGCTATAAGGATTCTTTGTTTTTGGAAGTGAAAACATACCCAATAATACCATGAAACAGATTTATGTTTCTATTGTCAATAAGAGAAAAGTTATTTTACACAATATATTAATCTTCACTTTCATTTATTGAGACATCATTTCTACTGCTTGTATATTTGATATATTAGGGTGTAAATCACCATTATGTTGGAACACAAACCATTTATAAAGCTGTCTGAGGAAGTCCTAAAGAGCAGACTACACTAATGTAAATATTTGACCATTGCTTTTCACAAGCATATTTTAACCACCATTTTTTTCCTTTCTTGAATCGAAAGGTAAAAATCAATGTTAAAGATTATTTGATGCTTTTTTGTTAAGAAATCCAACCAACCATTTCTTTATTTTTTGAAAAATGAATTTGGGGTTAAGAACCACTTTCTAAAGATACTGAGTTCAACTCGGTTGTTTGAAAGTTTTTACAAACTACAAATTCATACATCAGTTTAGACACAGATGATAATGGACTACATAGCATTTTGACGGTCCCAGCCACTGTTCTATTACCTTCCCAAAGCTCAGATAGGTTTCCCCAGATCATTTGGGGGTTCACATGTATCAGTGTTGAAAGTGATCTGATTTGTAGAGAGATCATATATAGGCCTACAGAACTATGTGCACTGACTTTTTTCTTTATTTTCCTGTGTAATTGTCTTTCTTTCTTTCTTTTTGATTAACATTCCAAAGATCTTAGAAATTAAGATGCTAAATTCCATTACAAAAATATTTCTTTTCTGACTTGTCTATCATGCTGAACAGGATGTTAACCCTTTTATGGCAAGCTAGAGTAAAAACTTGCCACTTAACTTCCAGTATTATTTTTATTGTCTTTTTTCTTCAGAGATCTCTAAGTTATTTAAAAAATTATCACATTGTAATTTCAATGTCATAGAATTTCAACAATCATTTACACTAATGTTACCTGAAGATGAGTTGACAGATTATTGATATAAACAAAAACTCTAACTGTATTACTATATTTCTGCTGACAGACTGTTACTGATCATGTCTGAGTGTGTGTGTGTGTGTGTGTGTGTGTGTGTGTGTGTGTGTGTGTGTGTGCATTTCATTTGTATAATTATTTTTCTTAAATAAGCAAAATTCTATCTTTACTAGAGAAACTGGTCATTAGAGATATTTATTTTTGTAGAGAGTCACAATGTACTTTCAAAAGAATTATATGAAAATTTATTAACTTGTGTCAAGAAAAATTACTTCATTTCATAAATGTCTATATTTATATAAAATTGTACATCTATAAACATGTGTGTTCATACATACACACACATACACACACAAACAGACAGACAGACAGACACACACAGAGAGAGAGAGAGAGAGAGAGAGAGAGAGAGAGAGAGAGAGCACAATCTACCAAAGGAAATGATTTAGAGAGAAAATACAAAACCAAGTTGAGGAATATTTCCCCAACATACTTTGTATTTAAGTTGAATTATGACACAGTACTAAATTAATTGTCTTTATACTAGAAGGAAATCACTTGAATTTATTTTTCATTAATGTAGTATAATCAGAAAAAAAATGTGATTCCTAATGTGATGTGTTCATTTGTGATATATTAATGGCTAGGATTCACCAAAGTATAAAAAAACAAAAGAATTATTACACCATGTTCTAGCAGATATCTTAATAAACCAGCTCTCAAGAACTTGTAGAGCCTATATCTTCTTACTTCAAAACCTCTTGACAATTTACAGTACATGAAGAACATACTGAAAGTTTGGCATGGAAATATTTGCCAATATTCTAACACTAAAAGGCTGAAGAAGGCTGGTTTTAAATTCCAGGCCAACCATGTCCAGATCAGCTAGCAGAACATATTAAGACCCTATCTCTAATCCAAAACATCAAAACAAAGTTTATTGATGACATGATAATCAGTGAGGAGATTATATGGGAACAATAATTACTATTTTATTCTGTGCTTATTTATAGCTTATTTATAGCTAATATGAGCCTTGTAGCTGGAAGTTTTCCTGTATCCTGGCCGGCCTATGGTCAGGACAAATCTCTCACACTCATGTTCCTCAAGTAAACACACAGAGGCTTATATTAATTGCAACAGCTTGGCCAGAAGCTCAGGCTAATTACTTATTAGCTCTTACACTTAAATTAACCCACAATTCTTATTTATGTTTAGTCATGTGGCTTATTTCCTTTTCTCAGTTCTGCCTTGTCATCTTGCTTCCTCTGTGTCTGGCTCGCAACTCCTGACTCAGCCTTCCTCTTCACAGCATTCTCCTCTTCTGCTTGCCCTGACTATACTTTCTGCCTGGCTACTGGCCAATCAGCGTTTTATTAAACCAGTGTACAAGGGCATTACTCCACAGATTTCCCCCCTTTTCTTGTCTATACAAAAAGGAAAGTTTTAACTTTAACATAGTAAAATTATATATATTAGAACAGTGATGAAGCAGGAATTAAAATTACAATATCTAGTCCATTTATATTTGACAAAATTAAAGAAAATATGCTATCTATCCTATGTTTATGAGTCTAAAGTTTTGTATCTAATTTATCTCTTATCTTAACCAAGGAAAATTATAACTATCTATTCTTCAACTACATCAAAGACTTCAGAAGGATATAATATTACCTAAGTAAACAGGAAGAGCATTGTAAGCAAAATCTAGAATGACAGAGACAGCTGGATACCTGAACAGTTACCCAAAGTTCTGCAATGTTGGGGTATCCTTCTCTGTCCTATAGGCCTAAAGTCTCACATTCATTTATCTCTGTGTCCTGTAGAATGTCTGGCAGTTTCTTCTGCAAAGCAGGAACCTGAAGGACCATCTCACTTGCAAAGTTCAGTGGTCACCTTCCTATAGGTCCTGCATGTCCAGTTTTTACAACATTTTGTCAAGCAGTCCAAGCAAGAACAGTTTCTTGCCCAAATGGTCAATTCTGACAAGAAGATAAACTCCATATGGAGTGTCTTCAATGCCCATCTTCCATTTTGCATTAAATTGGTGTTGCCAGGAGCAGACTATCTCACTGTCCAGAAATTCTAAGTTTTTAAAATATTTTTAAATGCCATATTATGTAGGTCTTTGAAGTGTTTGAAGATTACCTACCTACTTGAATTATATCTATGTATACCTCAAAAATTAAATAACAGGACTATAGTTTGACTATCATAGATGGCTAATTATTAATCTATATTTCTTAATTATCCATTACAATTTAAATGAGTTTAAGGTATAAACATAATACCTTAAACAAGACTAGAAATTATATATTATGATATAACAAAATTATCTCTAAATTTGTATCAATAAACCAAAGTCCATTGCAATGTAAAACATTTTTAATAAGTTGTTCTTGAAAAGTAGATTCAATAATCTACTCTTTTATTCTATCATATCTATATCCTATATTTCTATATCATATCCCCCTTTCTTCTTTTAGAAAAAGATTGACTACCACCAATAACATTTTGTAACCAATAATCTAAACAAAAACAAACATCCATAATCTATTTTCCAAGAATGTGGGTGTAGTGTTTTAGGGTACTTCTTATTGATAGGGTGCACTGGTAGTCTTCCGGGGATTCTGAAAAAATTCAAGATAACAGTCAAGTTCTCTGAAGACCTTTGTTGATAAGTACCATCTGTTAAGGTTCAGGAGGACTGGCTAGATAAAATCTGATCCATCTTAACCTGGAACATATCCATAGTTTCTCATCTTCTGTGGAAACACTAGCAGAACCTCTTTCTTAAGCAACATGACCTTAGACATAAATTTTGAAGTCAAGGTACCTTTAATATACTATCCTATATTATATTAACTGAGTAGCCTTTACAAGCAAATGTCTTCCTGCAGTTAAAATTCCCAAAGATAATATAATCTACATTCTGTGTGATTTCCATTTTTTTTCCTTTTTTAAAATTTGTTATATATGTGTTTTAATTTTACACATCAGCCATGGGTTCCCCTGTCCTCCCCCCTCCCACACCCGCCCTCACCTTCCCCCCATTCCCTCCCCTCCATTCTCATCTCCTTTAGGGCCAAGACTCCCCTGGGGATTCATTTAAACCTGGTGGATTCAGTACAGGCAGATCCAGTCCCCTCATTCCAGGATGAGCAAAGTGTCCCTTTGTAAGCCCAAGGTTCCAAACAGCCAGCTCATGCACTAAGGCCAGGTCTAGGTCCCACTGCCTGGGTGACTCCCAAACAGTTCAAGCTATTCAATTGTCTCACTTATCCAGAGGGCCTGATCCAGCTGGGGACTCCACAGCCTTTGGTTCATAATTCATGTGCTTCCATTCTTTGGCTATTTGTCCCTGTGGTTTTCCAATCATGATCTCAACAATTCACACTCTTACAGTCCCTCCTCTTTCTCGACAATTGGACACCTGGAGCTCCACCTGGGACCTGGCTGAGGATCTCTGCATCCACTTCCATCAGTTATTGGATGAGAATTCCAGCGTGATCATTAGGGTGTTTGTCCATCTGATCACCAGACTAGGTCAGATCAGGCTTTCTCTCGACCACTGCCAGCAGTCTACAGAGGATGTATCATTGTGGATTTCTGGGGACCCTCTCCAGCACTCTCCCTATTCCTGTTCTCATGTGGTCATCATTTATCATGGTCTATTATTCCTTCTTCTCCCTTTCTGTTCTTGATCCAGCTGTGGAGCAAGGGGAACTCTCCTCCATTGCTGGTTGGGCATATACCCAAGGAATGTTAAATCATACCACAAGGGCATTTGCTCAGCTATGTTCATATCAGCATTGTTTATAATAGCCAGAACCTGGAAACAAGCTAGATGCCCTTCAACTGAAGAATGGATAAAGAAAATATGGTACATATACACAATGGAGTACTACTCAGCAGAGAAAAACAATGACATCATGAGGTTTGTAGGCAAATGAATGGATCTAGAAAACATCATCCTGAGTGAGGTAACCCAGACAGAGAAAGACAAACATGGTATGTACTTACTCATAGTAGGATACTAGATGTAAAACAAAGATGACTAGACTGTGTACACAGCTCTAGGGAGGCTACCTAGAAAATGGGACCCTAGGAAAGACACAGGGATCACCCAATGACAGAGAAATGGATGAGATCTACATGAACAACCTGGATGACAGTGGGAGTGAGTAATGAAGGGCAAGTTTCGAGGGAAAGAAAGCTTAGGTGATTTCCATCTTTATGTGGCTTATTTTTTGTTACTTTTACTGTCTCTTTAAAGACTTTATTTTTTAATTCTTTCTATTGCTTCTTCTTTATATAACTGTCTATATACCTTGCCTCTCTATTCCAAGCCAATGTACATTTTTACATATGTTATAAACTGATTAGGGTTTATCCCATATGAATCTGCCCTATTGTGAATCTATTGTTTTAAACTGCATTGGCTAGTACAGAAGCAGCAGCCTTGGGTGCTGACTCTGCTTATCTTATCCATCTTAGCTTCTCAACATGGCAGAGGAAATTCACTACCAGCTCTGGGAGCCATGCTTTCTGCTGACTCTGGGAGGCAATGGGTTCATGCCACCACCCATCAGCATGTTTTCCAGAAACTTCCTTTTATCCCCTGTACTGGCAAATGCCAAATCCACCATGCAGTATGCTATAAGGCTTGGAGACCTCATTGTGTCCTGTTGTGGGAATCCACCATGCTATTTAGCTTATGGTGGCCAGCTCCATCTCACAGGCAGCTGTTGGGAGATGAGTCTCTGTGCTGCTACTGGCATGAGACTGTGAGACCAGAAAGCCTAGTGTGGCTCTGTTTCTGTGCATTAAGAATCTTCAAGCTTTCTTAGGTCTATGTAGATCAATGCCCAACAGTGAGAGGCAAATGCAGCTAGAAGTTTTCCTGTTTCCCAGCCAGCCTGTGGTTGGGACACATCTCTCCCACTAGCATTCCCAAGTAAACACAGAGAGGTTTATATTAATTATAACTGCTTGGCCATTAGCTCAGGCTTGTTACTGATTAGCTCTAATACTCAAATTTACCCATAATTCTTATTTATGTTTAGACATGTGGTTTGGTGCCTTTTCTCAGTTCTGCCTTGTCATTGTGCTTCCTCTGTGTCTGGCTGGTGACTCCTTTGTTAATGTACAGAAAATTATTAAAACTATGTCTGAAATATTTATACCATCACAAATAAATATTATTTACTATTAATATTGATAAATAAGTTTATCCTTGTTTGGAATTAAGCAATTACTATGGTGAGCAAAATAATTTTGTTTCAAATTAACTAGGAAAAATGTTTCCCAAATATCTCCAAAAACTATTTCTGTGAGGATAATTATAGTAAAGATTTTTATGTTAGTCATTGACTGATGACCAATGTGGAAAGGAATGGGTACTTTTATTAAGGATGGTCTACATGGAACATATATCAAGGTCATATTTGCTTCTGTCTTACAAGGTACATTTATCATTTATTACAATCAGACATCAACACTTATAATTTGAGACACTGTAGCATTCTCTTCTCATCTAACATATAACACCCCACTCCACTCAATCTTGTTCCCTATTATGAAGCTTTTGGAATTTTATTACTGTTTCCCTGATTCTTTAGTGACAATTCTCATAAGACAATATATCATGGGCTCTCTTGATTTTTGCAACAGCATAAGTCAGTTCTTTTGGTAAAACACATAAACACACACACACACACACACACACACAGAGAGAGAGAGAGAGAGAGAGAGAGAGAGAGAGAGAGAGAGAGAGAGAAAGGAGATACACCCCTCCTGGTGCTTTTTTTTCTGTATGTAACACTAATTAGTACAGATTTAGTTTTAGAGGATCAAAATATTAAAGATTAGCTTTTAAAATTAGCTCTATGCTTTAGCAATTGGTCTTCTAATCCAATTGAATTTAAATGTCTAAGAACTGTACTTCTATTCATTAAGAGATCAAAGAGATCACAGATTAAAACTTCAATGGAGATATTCAATACATATGTCTCAGTGGAAGATGTACAATATTTATTAAACTATGGCATAAACAGATGTTCTCTCATTTAGGACTCATTATTCTATTAGAGTATATTTGCAGAGTAAATTCAATTTAAAACAATTGTTTAGGGGCCTTTAGATTTCAGAATTATAGATGTCAATTATTTTAAATGAGGTATCACAAGATGCATTAGCCACTAACCAAAAGTAACCAATTTTTTTGCAGAGTTGAAGATAGGGATTTACCATTCTTCTGTAACTCTGAATGTCCCAAAATATTTTAATCTTTTCCAATGTTATACTATTTGTCTTCATTAAAAATATGGTATTTATGGCACCGGAGAGTTAGCTCATTAGTCTTGAGTTCAGTTTCCAATATGCATGTCAGGCTGTTCACCACCATTTAAATCTCCAGATCCAGGAAAACTTCTGGTCTTTATAGGCAACAGTGCACATGTGGCATCCATCCCCTCACACATGCATTGAAATAAAGGGAATCTTGATTTTTTAAAAAATATCTTCTTTAATGTCAGTCATTTAATTAATGATACTGGCTAAGAACTGAGTATAAGAAATGTAACTGCTGTAGTTAGAGTGTTCTTGCCTGGCCCAGTCAGGACAAATCTCTCTTACCCGCCAGTCCCATAGTCGCTCAGACCCAACCAAGAAAGCACACAGAAACTTACATTGTTTACAAACTGTATGGCCGTGGCAGGCTTCTTGTTATCTACTTCTTCTATCTTAAATTAACCTATTTCGGTTAGTCTATACTTTGCCACATGGCTTGTGGCTTACCAGTGTCTTTACATGTTGCTTCACATGGCGGCAGCTGGCGGTGTCTCCCCTGCCTTCTACTTCCCAGAATTCTCTTCTCTCTTGTCCCGCCTATACTTCCTGTCTGGCCACTGGCCAATCAGAACTTTATTTACACAGAGCAATAACCACAGCACTTCCCCTTTTCTTTTTTGTTAAGGAAGGTTTTAACTTTTACATAGTACAATTACATATAACAAAACAATTATCAAGCAGGAATTACAGTTACAATATTAAAGAAGATATCCTATCTATCTTATATTTATAAGTCTAAGGTTTTATATCTAACGTATCTTTTATCATAACTGAGGAAATTATAACTATCTAGTCTTCAACCACATCAAATACCTCAGAAGGATATAATATTACCTGAGAACTGGGAGAAGGATGTAAGCATTTTTCAGGAGTCTTGCAAGAGTAGACAGAGACAGCTGGCAGCCTGGACAGTCACCTAATGTTCCTTTGTAAAGTTGGGGCATTTGTCTTCAGCCTATAGGGCTAGAGTCTCTTGGTCACTTTTTTTAGTGTCCTGTAGAATGTCTGGCAGTTTCCTCTGTGAAGCAGGAACCTGAAGGACCATTTTGTCAAGCAAAGTTCAGTGGTCACCTTTCTATGTGTCCTGCATGTCCAGTTGATCGAGCAGTCCAGGCAAGAACAGTTTCTTGCCCAAATGGTTACTTTTTGCCAAGGTGAAGATAAACTCCATATGAAGTGTCTTTAATGCCCATCATCCTCTCTGAAGTAAATCGGTGCTGCCAGGAACAGACATGTCTCACTGTCCAGAAAGTCTAAATTTTAAAAATATTTTAAATGCCATATTCTGTAGACCTTTGAAGTGTTTGAGGATTACCTGTCTATCTGAAATATCTCTCTGTTTATCTAGAAGACTTAACTAACATGGCTGCGAGTATGATTATCATAGATGACTAATTATTAATCTATTTTTAATTATCCATTTCAATTTAAAATGAGCTGTACAAACATAATACCTTAAACATGAGTAAAAATATCCACACAGTATAACAAAATTAACTTTAAGTTTGTATCAATAGACTAAAATCTATACCAATGTAAAACATTTTAAACAAGTTGTTGCTCTTTAGAAGTAAGTTACTTAATCTACCCTTTCATCCTATTATATCTGTATCATATCCCCTTTTCTTCTTTAGAAAGAGATCACATTTATAATCAACCTGCTTTAAAGAAAAATATTGTTTTTTTTTTCTGTCCCACACCAGAGGGCTCTTCTGATTTGGGACACAAGAATCTCTTAACCTTTTCTTTTAACAATGTGCTTGGGTTTAAAGAAGGAGTGAGCCAGTTCCATCTCCAAAGCCAGCTTGATAATTTTGGGAAATTGGGCATAGTTTCTCTCACTACTTCCTGTTGGAGGGGGTTGCTGTATCTTATAGGGACACAAAGAAAATTTTAGGATTATGGAGTAGTCCATGAGTGTGAACCTCTGAACCAGTTGCCTTGAAACCATTCTGGATGTTGGATCATCTGGGCCATGGTGTCATTGGAGACCTTTCAGGTGGTCTTGGCTGATCAAACCTGATGTATCTTAATCTGGAACAAATCCACAGCCTCTGGCTTTCTGTGGAAACAAAAGCAGAGACTTTTTTCCAAAGCAACATATCCTTATATCCAAATTTTGAAGTCAAGTTACCTTTAAAATTTACATATTTGTTTAACTCAACAGCTTTTACAATCAAATCTTTTTCTGCTGTTAAAAATCCCAAAGACAAGACAAACCAGATTCCCTATGTAATATCCATCTTTGTAAGACTGAAAGGCCACTGTGGCTTCTGGCTCCACCCACCTCAGCTTCCCAACATGGTGGTGGTACAGTTTACTGCCAGCTCTGGGTCTTGAGCCATGTGTACCATCAACTATCAGAAGCAGTTCTATCAAAGCAGTTCATAGTCCAGAAACCTTTTGTTGTTGTTGGTTTTAACTAGCAAAGGCTAAATCTACCACACAGCAGAGTAAAGTGCTGCTTGTAGATTCTTTATTCCCACCACACTTCAGGTCAAACACACACACCAGTAACCCGCCAGGAATCTGCCATAGTAGCTCAAACCGGCAGGCTGCCACTAACTTGAGAGAGACAACTAGGAAGCTGTTTTTAGCTCCGTTTAGAATCTTTTTTCTCAGGTTTTAGGTGGAAACTCTTGCCAACATGTTGGGTGCCATTTGTAGTTAGAGTTTTCTTGCCTGGCCCAGTCAGGACAAATCTCTCTTACCCGCCAGTCCCATAGTAGCTCAGACCCAACCAAGAAAGCACACAGAAACTTACATTGTTTACAAACTGTATGGCTGTGGCAGGCTTCTTGTTATCTACTTCTTCTCTCTTAAATTAACCCATTTCTGTTAGTCTATACTTTGCCACATGGCTTGTGGCTTACCAGTGTCTTTACATGTTGCTTCACATGGCGGCGGCTGGCGGTGTCTCCCCTGCCTTCTACTTCCCAGAATTCTCTTCTCCCTTGTCCCGCCTATACTTCCTGCCTGGCCACTGGCCAATCAGAACTTTATTTACACAGAGCGATATCCACAGCAAACTGCTGCCATTGAAAGGAAACATACTCAATCAATTGACCTAAGCAAGAATGTTGATGTAGTCAATGAAAGAGTGCCTACTTTGAAAGACTGATTAGCCAACCCCAAGAACTCAGCTCTAAAACATACTAGGAGTCCTCAATGTATTCTTGCATCTATATTAACAATAATTGAAGAATAAGGAAACATATAGGAGAAAAATTCAGCAAAGTAACAAAGACATTAAAAAATAAAATATAAACTTGGTAAACAAATCAAATAACACAATAGAAGTTATCATCAAACATACAAAAACAGGAACAATGAGAAGAATAAATTTCAAGAATAGAGGACTAAGCCAGCACAATGATACATATAGATACACAAAAGAAAATGAATGAACTTGAGCAAAATTCGTAAACATATGGGATATATTCAAGACAACAAAATGTATTCCATGACAAAAGACATGTAATAAAACCTAACGCTTAGTCAAGACAGTAGATAAAATTATTTCTAGGTATTTCTCAAACATAGATCAAGATGTAGATGAACACAGAAAATAATTGGAAATTTTAATAGTATAAGTATATTAGATGTTTTCATACTAAATCTCGAGGCTCTACTCATAAAACAAATATGAAGAGGCACAATAGTTCACATATGTCTATACTCAATATAATGGCATATTTCAATATCCCTATTATTATATCTAGATATTTTAATATGTATTTAAAATAATAAAAGAAAAAGAGCTAAATTATGCCATGGGTTGATATCTATAGAACGTTATACTCAACAGATGGAAGTTTCACTAGATGTTCAACATGACACCTCCACTAAAATTGATTGCATTATTAACCATGAAGGAAGTCTTATTTAACATAAACATAAAGTCAATTCCTCACATTATATCAGAACAAAATATAATGTAACAACAACAAAAATGTCACCAAGACAAACCTGAGAAAAGAAACAAATGCTTGAGGAGTGAAAAAAAAAAGTGCACTCTCGTACAAAATGTGTTTTGCAATGGGATGGTCTTTTTGTATGCTATGAAAATGTGTTGCTACCATTGATTAATAAATAAGCCACTATGGACTATGGAAAGGCAGAATAGAGCCAGACAGAGAATCCAAGCAGAGAGGCAAGCAGAAGAAGGTGGAGTTAGAATAGATGCTGAGTACTGCCAGGGGGTAAGGGGTTGTGTGGGGCATTTACCCACCAAACCCACAGCTCCCCAAAGTTTTCTTGAGTGCCAGCAGCAGGAAATATTAGATAAGATTTAGAGTGTGTGTCGAGATAAACAGATAGAAAATAAAGGATAGCCTTGAGAGGGCCTAGAATCCATTACAAAGAACCGTGACTGTCTCTGCCCTAGGGTATTTATAAAAACACCAAGAGGTGGAACAAAAGACATCCCTGCAGCACAACTAAATGCAGACCATCTCAGCCACCTGCACTCAGGCCTATGGTCCTAACAATCCTCTTTATGAGGATCTTCTGGGTAACACCACAAGGAACCTGAAAATGGGCTCCAACAGGGTTGGGTATTGGGGGTGGGGACAAGATGCAATGGAAAACAGGTAATGCCACAAAGCCACATTGGAAAACATAGATTAATAGAAATGGTATGTTGTAAGAGCTAGTTAATGATAAGCCTGAGCCATAGGCCAAACAGTTTGTAATTGATATAAGCCTCTGTGTGTTTACTTGGGACCAAGCTGCTGCAGGACACAGGAAAACTTCAGTCAACAGTGGAAGAAATCATGACTCAAGATACAAAACTGTAATGTGAACCCATACAAAGATAAACTTTCCTCCTGGGGATGATTTATCTGTGTCTTAGAGGGTTTGGTAGTTTCCTCAGTAATTTTTATTTGACATTCAGCTTGAGCGGAAAACAGGAGGACACCAAAATTACCATGTTTGTTTCTACTTTGGAAAGGTAGACTGGCATAGAGAGTATGCTCAGACTAGGACGGGGGATGGATGCAAGAGAAACAGTGAATGAAGGTAGAAAAGTTAGCATCAAGATTAATAAAAAGTATTGAAATCTTATGAAACTTTCAAAAGGGTGACACTGACATATGGAATATTATAAACTATAAAAATATTTGTGCAAATACACTGAAGTCATTACCTTGAAAATATAAACAGCTCAGTAGTGCGGCATCTCTATACATAACTGTAAATTAATTTCTGTAATGTCACTGCCTTCTTCCTGCTGTATATTGACATTTTTCTATGAAATGGCATTATAATTTCATGCAATTTTAATTTTTTGTTATCTAGCTTTAATTTAGATCAGAATCATTGCAATGATTCCTTGGTGTCTACCACAGCAGAGTTTTTAAAAATGTTTTAGCCAAATTCCTTGTCTTACCAGTGCTTTAGCTTTCTCCAATATAGACCTGCATCAGGCAGTGTGATTATATTCCAAATACATTTTGATTTTTTTAGGCTTGTCTTAGGATTTCCTTTGCTGTGATGACACACCATTACCATAGCAACCCTTATAAAGGAAAGCATTGAGTTGTGGCTGGCTTACAGTTCAGAGGTGTTGTCCCTTATTAGTATGACAGAAAGCATGGCAGCACACAAGCAGACATACATGGTGCTGGAGAAGAGCTGATTGTTCTACCTGGAGATCTACAAGCAGAAGAAAGAAAGACTGGTCCACTGGTTCTAGCCTGAGCTTCTGAAACCTCAAAGCCCACCACTTGTGACAGACTTCCACCAAGAAGGCTATGCCTACTCCAAAAATGCCACACCTCCAATAATGCTACCCCCATGAGTCTATAGGGGCATTTTCATTCAAATCACTGCAATGCTCTAAGTAAAAGTATTATTTATTCTCTATGAGTTATCTCTCTTTTTGAAAATTAATTGTTCTTAGAGCCAAGTTTATAAAATAACCATATACCTGAAATGTGTGATTGTCAAAGGTATACTTGAAGTGGGCAAGTTATTATATTAATATTGATAGAAAAATTATACCTTATAAGGTTATGAATTCACATGAATCTTTCCCAAATAGACACAAAATGGCTGCTTTGCTTATGATATATGTTTGATATATCAGTCAATAAATTTCTTAAACTTTAACACTGAACAATGAGTTATTGAGATCAGCTGTAGATGCAATAATGGCAATTATGGATAGTTTCAAAACAAGAGTAATTTACCTTATGGAGTGTGGAGGACCAAAAGGCCTTTTCACACAGATGAACATTGGAGAAAACATGAATGTTAATCACATAGCTTACCTCTTCAATAGAATGAGATGCTTAGCTATTCTTCCTGGAATGCTGGGAAAAAATGGATTTTACAAACTAGTAATCTTTTGCTGTATTTTGAGCCAGACTCATGCATGTTGCCTAAAATATTATGTTTGTCTATCCTAGGCTTCGCCTTCCTAAAATCTTGAGCATTACTTTAGGCCATAAAACTCATCCTGATGAGTGATATAATTTGTAATTTACAATAGCTTCTATGTTATCTTAGGGTCATTTTCTCTGGATTTTATCTTGAGCATTATTTCTAACTCAACAAGAATCCATGTTAGATGGATTAGAGAGGAAATAGAAACCAAGGAGCCAAATGTCCACACAACAGAGAAATCCATAAAGCACTACATAAACACTATAATTATCCCAAACCCACATGTCTAAATGCCAGCAAAAAACAAAACAAAACAACAATACAATCAATAACATTCGGGGTAACAAGTTTCCACTAAAGCACAGATATATATGCTTCAAAGTGAATATGTCTTAAGCATTGATGTACTCACAGAAATGAGATAATAATAATCAGAAAATGTTTTCCCAAAACTATAGTGTTTAAATATGGGTAAAGTAAAATGATCAATGGTCAAACTTCAGAACTCCTGGCTTAGAAGTAGTATCAAAATAAGGCTGATATGAGTCTCATTTTTACCTCACTCTGATTATTTTTCCCTGCCTGCTATAAAGCAAGACAGGATGCTTTCAAAATGGAGTAGTTCAAGAAAAGGAATATGGTAATAGGAAAATGAATGATAGGTTGTGATATCTATGAGAAAATAGTAAATGTTATTATTATTATTATTATTATTATTATTATTATTATTTTGGTTTTTCAAGACAGGGTTTCTCTTTGTAGCTTTGTGCCTTTCCTGGAACTCACTTGGCAGCCCAGGCTGCCCTTGAACTCACAGAGATCTGCCTAGCTCTGCCTCCCGAGTGCTGGGATTAAAGGTGTGCACCACCACCACCATCACCACCACTACCACCACCACCACCACCACCCAGTGTTTTGATTTTTTTAAAGTAACTATTTTAATAATTAATTTGATTTTTGTCCTTACATATTTTAAATTAAAACAATAATTCATTATCACATTGACAGAAAACATATTATTGTTTTATAATTATAGTTGAAATACTCAGTCTGTAGAGCATTGAGGCACATTAATGAAGCTAACATTCATAAAGTTAAGGCAATACATTGATTTTGATTAGTATGGCATTGATACTAATAAAACAAATAGCTTAAAATATTATTTTCAAGGGAATCATGGACTGATTTTGGATTAAATTGGACAATATTTGGGATTATTAAAAAGAGATGTTGTAAGGATAAATAAATAGTGCCTTTAAGCCTTACTGAACTAAGTACGTTGTTGACACTTTTAGTGAGGCATAAAACACTGGAAAAGACTTAAGATGAAAAAATATTATTTATAGACCATGGTTGGACATATTCAATTATAATATGCATTGCATGTTCATACTCAGTATCAAGAGGTTCTAGATTTTATATGTATGAATGTTAGGAGGAAAATGGGTTGAAATGTTATAATATATGATTTTTTTAGTTCAATATAAAATTCAAAGCTTTTGAAAAAATGTAATAACAAAACTTTAATAAAGATAGCAATGCAAACCTAACTGTTAACTTTCAGAGGGGAACAAAATTTACACCTGGGGCCCAAACACTGACAATAACCTGCTAAGGAATTTAGAAGACACCCCAAGGGATAAGACACTCTGAAATCAAATGAAAACTAGTCTTTCAAAGGGAAATGTGTAATCAAGAGTGATGCATGGTGCTTCACTTCATAGACCATGTGGACTGAATGTTTGATACAAATATCCTTTGTGAATATGGCAATTATATTTAACAGACTTTAGATAGAAAAACTTTGAAATAAACATAATATATCAATAAGTTATATTATCAATTAAATGTATCATAGTTGTCAAATTAAGCCTAGAATTGAAAAGCTAGTGTTATTAGAACTAATATTTTGTAATTTAAAATGTATATGAATTAAGTGAACTAGTATTAGATACTCCCATCAAGACATATGGACACAAGAACCAGGTCTCTTTTCCCAGTGCTCCTCCAGATCTAATCCCTCAGTTTCATCCTTATCTCTGCAGAGAAAGATCTACAACAATCTTCTGTGTTCCCCTGTACCCATCTCCCATGGACCCACAGATTTTCCCCTGCCATCTTTCTTTGCTTTGTTCTGTACACTAACCTCAGCAGGCACTCCCCACTCACCCAATGGCTTCTGCTCCCAGGATATCAAGTAGGCTTACAGTGGATCCACACCTCTGCTTCTGTTCTTCCAGACTCAACCACTCCAGTCTCATCAAAAGCTCTATAGCAAGAGAACCTGCAGCTGTATGCCTTTCCTCTCTGGCCCCTCCCCACCAGATTGCAAAGAACTTCCCTGCCAGTGGCCGTGGCAGAGAAGAAGCCAATGGCAACGGACTTCAGGGATTCTACCCACCAGGAAACACAATACTGATGTTTGAATCTCAGATAGACAAGGCCCGAGAGCCGTGGTTCCAGAATGTTTCTTGCTATTTCTGTGTCTTTGCATATTTGCCACTGCCATTTTTCCCTGGTGTCTGGCATGGTGTGAATGGGTATGGAGAGATCCCTGCTGACCTTAATGTAATATAATTATCTCATGGAAATATCCTGTTCTATTCGGGATTTCCATCTGTATGCTATTATGAAGATGATTTGCTCCTAAACTGTACTGTTTAAGTAAAACAAAGATTTGTATGCAATAATAGTGACAGCTTAAATAAAATTTTGATGATTGAGGTTTTAATAAACGTAGTAAGGGATTATGGTAGAGGTTCATTTAGTGAACAAATCAACACAGGTAAAAGCAGGATAAATGTTGCTGCTGCTTCTGACAGAGTGAAGGCTGCAGAAGATAACTCGTAACGCAACGGAGTATCACACTTTCTACCTAGGAACCCTATAGACTGTGACACAGGTTAATGATTAAGAAAAAGAATTGAGTCCCAGCATCCCTGCTAGCTTAAGTTCTTTTAATCTTAATGTTGGGGGATGTGTTCACAGGTTTTGGAGTGCATCATAGCTGAAACTAAGCTTTAAAAATAACTTAAGGTTAGATTGAAATGTTTTCGTGAGTATCATTGAGGTGAAAAACCCAAGGAAAAAAATTTAAAGCTTTAGGAAACCACATAGTTGAGAGAGGGATTTGTTAAGGTCAGGGAACAAGAACACAGTAATAGTCTTATTACTGGCTGAGATGCATTCCTTGCTGTGATTGGTTGATCACCAAAGGTGATGATTAATTTCATATACCTATTTCTGCCAGCCACTTCCTGATATAAAAGATAAAAATAAAATGTTGATGAGTGGGTATGCACCCCTAAATATTAAAAGGAGAGATGACTGTTTTTCATATATAAAAATTTAGATTTGTTATTCTTCTAAGATTTCTTATATGATTACCTTTTGAGTAGATAATAAAATTGTCCCTTCTGCTGGGCGGTGGTGGCGCACACCTTTAATCCCAGCACTTGCGAGGCAGAGGCAGGCAGATCTCTGAGTTCGAGGCCAGCCTCATCTCCAAAGCAGGTTCCAGGAAAGGCACAAAGCTACACAGAGAAGCCTTGTCTCAAAAAACAAAAAACAAAACAAAACAAAACAAGATGTCCCTTCTTTGTACCTGAAAAAAAATGCAGCCTGCCAGCAAAAGAACTGGCTGAATAAAATATCTTGCTTGCTCACACTCTGTTAATCTCTAACAAGTTCCTGGTATGTGAATGTATGTGGGTTCTTGGGAAAATTTTTTTTCACCTGTAATGCATAAAATGTTTAATCATGTATGGCATATGGAAAGCATGCTGTTTTGTACTTGTAATCATGCACTTGAAAAGTAGAACATAATCACATTGGATTTTAATCTTGTCTGAAAAATTTTGGTGGGATATATAAGCTATAGAAGCAAAATGAAGACACAGAATTAAAAAAAAGTCAGGAGTAAATCATCATGAGTGTATCTTTCTTTTTCCTTATTCCCTCAGATAAAAAAGTCCTGGTTTACTGACTCCCTTGGATCCACATCAGCCCTGTGCTGCTGGAGGCTGGTCCTCAGGGCATTGATGCTTCTCCTACTTTCCTGTTCTAATTGATCTCAATATCTCAACTTCCTATACCAGTAGATATTTCCTGCAAATATCCTAGCAGAGTAATCCAGAGAAGCAGAAAACACACAGTCATCACACTCTCTGGAAAACAAACAAACAAACAAACAAGCAAAAACAGAAAGGAAACAGAAACCAAGAAACCAAACATCCACCCAACAAAGACAATCCAGAAATTACCTTCTAAACCTGCAATCATTCCAAAGTCAGATGCCTAGATGCCAGGAAAGAAAACCACAATCAATAACATTCAGGGCAATATGTTTTCTGTAAAGCACAGCTATGTTACCATATAAAGCCTTGAGTATTCCAACATAGCTTATGTGCAAGAAAAAGACCTTAAAACAAACTGTACAAAGATATAGAGGTCCTTAAATAGAAGATGAATAAATCTCTATTTAAAAGGCAAGAAAACCAGTGGAAGGAAATGAATAAAGTTGTTGAAGACCTAAAAATGGAAACAAAATCAGTAAAGAAGAAAGAAACTGGGGGAATTTTTGAAAATAAAGTTAGTAATTTGAACATGAAACACAGAGCCAAGTTTCACCAAGAGAATTCAAGAGATGGAATACAGAATCTCAGACACTGAAGAATAAGAATAAATGAATTCATCTGTCAAAGAAAATGTTAAATATTAAATCTAAAATACTCCTGACATAAAATATCAAGAAAATCTGGGACACTATGAAAGGACCAAACCCAAGAGTATTGGGACAGAAGAAAGAGAAGAATCTCATCACAAGGCCTAGAAAATATTTTCAACAAAATCATAGAGGTGATTTTCCTAACCTATATAAATAAAATAAACCTAAAGGAAATATCTATAAAGGTACAAAACACAGAAAACACCAAATATGTTGGACCAGGAAAGAAATCCCCCTGGCACAAAATAATGAAGCCACTACAGCTTCAGGAGAACTAAAGAATATTAAAAAGACTGTAGAGGAAAAAGAACAAGTAAGATATAAAAACAGACTTTTAGTATTACTCCTGACTTCTGAGTGGAGATTCTAGAACCCAGAAAGGCCTTATCAGATGGGCTACAGAATCTAAGAGACCACAGACTCCTGCTAAGACAACTAAACCCAGCAAAATTTTCAATCACCATGACGGAGAAAATGAGATATTCATTATATTAGTAAGCCAAATTTAAACAATATCTATCTAAAATTCCAGCACAACAGAAGGTGATAGAAGAAAAATTCCAACTAAGGAGGATAACACCCAAGAAAACACAGTGAATATAATCTCTGAGCAGCAAAATCAAAAGAAGAAAACACACACACTCACACTCTCACACATACACACATATGCACACACAGACCACTACCACCACCAACAACAAGAAATAGTAATAAGCAATTATTGTTCAATATCAGAGGTTTCAATAACCAAATGAAAAAGACACAGAATAACAGAATGTATGTGAAAACAGGACCCATTATCCTTTTGCATCCAAGAAACAACCTCAGCATCAAGAATAGATAATTGATCAGCATAAAGAGTGGCAAAAAGATATTCTAAACAAATGGAACCTAGAAGCAAGCTGATATAGCCATTAAAACATCTAACAAAATGGACTTTAAACCAGAACTAGTAAAAAGAGATGGGATGGATACTACTTTCTTATCAAAGTAAAAACCCAACAATGTGGCGTTTCAATTCTTAACATCTATGCCCCAAGCACAAGGGCAGCCAAGTTTGTAAAAGTATCAGTACTACAGCTGAAGTCACATACTGATCAAACACAATGATAATGGGAGACTTCAATTTCCCATTCTTAGCAATAAGACAGATTCAGACAAACTAACCCTGTTTAGGGAAAAAAACAAACAACCTAAACAGAGAAAAAATGGAGCTAACAGACATTATAAACCAAATAACAGGTATTTACAGTACATTTTGCTCAAACACAAAAGAATATAACTTCCTCTCTGAATCTCATAGAACTTTCTTTAAACTTGGACACATCCGTGGACACAATGCAAGTTTGAATAGATACAAGAAAATTGAAATAACTCCCTACATCCTATCAGACTCCTATGGAGTAAAGCTGGACATAAACACTAGAATGCTTACAAACTCAGGGAAACTGAATAAAATTCTACTGAATGAAAATACGGTTCAAGGTAAAAATAAGAAATTATAGACTTTCTAGAACTCAATTAAACTCAATATACCACATACTCAACAATAGTACTAAAAGTACTCCAATACTATGTACAGTACACAACATACTCAACTATAGTACTAAAAGTAGTATTACAGGCAAATTCATAGCATTAACTGCCTACATTAAAATAATATTTCCTTGTAAGCTATGCATTGTGAGAATGCAAAATTTTAGTTATAACTTCATCAGTAATTCTATCTAGAGGCCTGATGCCATTTTTGTCTTCTATGAAATTTTGCTGCCAAGAAAGACAACATTATGGTTTAATCTGCAGATTGAGAAGGCATAGTATAATCTTGGTTATCAAAATATTCATGTACCATGGGAATTTTAGTTTGTGAACATTCATACTATGAGGGGAAGCATGGCACATACTGCATACTCTCAATTACCTAAACATATGTACCACTGCAAAATCTAGAAGGACACAAAAAAGCTGAGCTGTGTATGAGTGGTTAATTTTGTTTTTTTGCTTCTTGTGTTTTATTTCCTGTAATAAACATATTAAAAATAAGAAAGCTTCCTTCTAAAATTAAAGAAATAATAAAACAAAACAAACAAATATAATGGACAGTGTTCTCATACTAGCAACATGGAAGTTATAGAACAAAAAAGAAGTAATTTCACCCAAAAGCAGAGAAGAAAGTGACAAATAACAAAACTCTTTGCTGAAATAAATGAGATAGAATCAAAGAGAATAATACAAAGAGACAATAAAACAAAGATTTGGCTCTTTGAGAAAATAAAAAAGAAAGACAAAACTTTATCTAAACTACAGACAGAGAATATCTTCACCCCTAAGTTCTGTGTCTTTGGTATGGCTGTACTATGCAGGCTACTGAAAAAAAGAAACGTAAATACAACCAAGTCATAATATCTTTGACCTGCTGTATATCCTTCCTGCAAGAATGCTAGGACAGATGGCACAAAACTTGTGGGAGTAGTAAATCAGTGTCATTTTTACTTCAGGCCCATTCCAGATTTATCCCATACTCCTCCCTGCTTGGGTGACCAAGAACCAGAGACTAGGTCTCCCACAGACCTAGGTTAAAAATAAATACTACTGGTCTATAAGGAAAAATTCTACCAATAAAATTATTCCTAATGATAATCTGTTATACATATCAATCAGTGCCTTATCTAGTCTTCATTAGAGAAACTTGTCAGCAGAAGGGAACAAAAAGAGACCTTCATCCAGGAATTATGTGGTAAGAGAGTCTAAATGGGATATATCCATCAAATCTTACCCCTTAGAGTTCACTGAACACCAGGGAAGGAGAGACAGAAAGAATCTAAGAGGTAGAGGGGACAGTGGGACCCAGTATCACAAGGTCCATGGGATCAACTATGACAGGAGCATATGAGTTCACAGAGACTGAAGCACT
This sequence comes from Onychomys torridus, assembly GCF_903995425.1. Classification (NCBI taxonomy): domain Eukaryota; kingdom Metazoa; phylum Chordata; class Mammalia; order Rodentia; family Cricetidae; genus Onychomys; species Onychomys torridus. The sequence continues at coordinate 98,698,970 of NC_050451.1, forward strand.
ATACACAGGACCTGCACTGGTCTCCAGGTTCTCTGTACATTTTTCAGATAAAAATTTCTATGGGAGTCCTGAGGTATGAATAATTGGGTCTCTCATTCTTGGCATGACATTAAGACTCTTTTCTTCTGTTGGGTCATCTCATCTAAGTTCAATATGATAGTTTGGAATGTATCTTATTATATTGTATTTTGTTGTGTTTGGTTATCACTTGTAACCCCATTCTTTTCTAATGAGAGACAGAAAAGAAGTGGATCTGGTGCAAGGAGAGTTGGCAGTAACTGGGAGGAGCAGTGGGAGAGCAAACCATAATCGGGACATATTATATGAAAAGGAATACGTTCTTCATGAAAGGTTAAAAAAAGAGATTTAAAAATATACACAAAGAAATGAATACCAATCCTCCAAAAAAATATAACATGACTACTGAGAATTCTTGAATAGGCTAAAACATAAAGGAAAAAAAAGTTGGAAAGAATTCATAGTTCTACAATTTCAATGACACAAATATCATTTTATAATACTAGATTATTCTGGTTATAAGTGAGAAAACACGTTTATAGCATCTAACTATAAGATTAAAAAATCTTCAATTTCTTCAAAACTGAGAAATAAGTTTTCAGTTTAAAATTTACAGTTATTCAATTATCAGGTATTTCATTTTTACTTTACTTACAAGTGTATATGTAAAAGTCTTCTTGTATATGTAGAGAATGAAGTTTTTCACTGACATTTCTATTAATATAAACATTGTGCTGACATGGATGTGTATTTAATAAATGATGCATGGTATCTCTAGTTGCAATCAGATTTATATTTTATATTCTGAGATAGAATGCTGAAAGAATGCATTGTGCAAGGGGGGTTGTCAAGAAAATGACAGATGATCATCACCTAGCAAAGAAGTGGACATTTTCTAGTTGATTTTTGCCTCTCTTGTCAAAAATTCCTGTGAGGTTTCAGGCTTTCAAAAAAAATTGACACAGTGATGAATGGATGGCAAAGAGTTACAGAAAAATTTAAAAACCTGAGTCCTATTTTCATTATTTCTTCAGTTCATTTCCAAATGAAATACGTCATTATTAACTACGTCATGCTATAATCTTTGTATTCATAATGATTGATTGTATTGACTATTTTTAAGAAAAAATGATTTTTTAAACATCAAACATTGCTCTTTATATAAGTCTGTGATAATACTATACACTTTAGTTTTTGATAAATTATCGTATTTATTCTTCTGTTGCACTAATTAAGTTATATGTGCTACATTAAGTAGTGATTCCTTGTTTTATTTCATTGAAAAAATGTTAGAAAATCCCATAGTATTCAAAACATTGCTTTTTAAGGTTAATAGATCAATGAATACAGATGAATGATTCTACCAGAGTGTCTTAGTTAGGGTTTCTATTGTGGTGAAGAGACACTGTGATCGCGGCAGAACTCTTATAAAGGAAATTATCTAGTTGAGGCTGGTTCACAGTTTGGGATGTTTAGTTAATTATCATCATGGAAAGACACGGTAGCATACAGGCAGACATGGTGCTGGAGTAGTGGTTGTGAGTTCTACATTTTGATCCACAGCAGCAAGAAGTAAGCTTTCCTACACTGGATATAGCTTAAGCTTATATGAGACCTCAAAGCCTGGCACACAATGACATTCTTCTTACTACAAGGCAGAATCTACTCTAACAAGTCTATGCTCATAATAGTGTTACTACATACAGGCCAAGCACTTAAACACAAGAGCCTGTGGGGACCATAACTATTAAAACCACCACGTCAGAATACTGATGACAGTCTTATGTCTTGAAGATTATCATTATGCAAGTATATATAATCAATTAAATAAAATACAAGAAAAAGTAATATATGTTAGAAATCACAATTCATAAAATCATTTGTTGTCTGCAATTCATTGTTTAATAACTTGTAGATTTATCTTTTATAGCAAGTCACAAGCCCAAGAAGTTTAGTTTTAATAGAGAAAGTGTGTTAAAGACAAACATAGCAACAGTAACAAACTTTATTCATTAAATTCATATTTTAAACATTGTAAAATAAGAACTATGAGAATGAAAAAGCTAAATAAGATTGAAAGCTCTCCAACTGGTCAGGCTTCATGAATAAAAGACTACAAAATCCAGAGACTTAAATGGGATATTTATCTAACACCTCCTCTTAAGGCTCGAGGGTTATGTGAAAGAAGGTACAAAAATTGAAAGAGCCAGCGATGGTAGATGACTACCAGGAAAGAACATTTTCTTGACACAACAGAGCAATTTCACGATGAATTTGCCATCATTAGGACAACATACACAAGACCTTTGCAAATACAATCCAGAAAAATTTCCAACATAGGAGAGGGATAGGGACAAGAAACTCCACTCCTGGTACAGGGCTACTGGCAGTTGAAGGAGAAGGGAAGTAAGTTTTCTTTAATTATGTTTACTAGTTATATCAAAAGGTAAATTTTATAATTGAAGTAAATTAAATTACACTTAAATTTTAAACTTGATACCTCAACTTGTGTATTGTTACAAGATTTTTTTTTCATAATTCTTTGCTGAATACCAAACTTTGAGGCAGTTACACCTAGTACTTTCTTTTAAATACATGGGAGATAAACGTACTTTTTTTTTGTACACAATTATAATAGCAAGTACTTCAAAGCTTACACTGTACTCCTTTTCTATAACTTGTATAATTGCCTACAATCTCAAATCGCTTAAGGCCAACTAAATGGACAATTATTATAATTTTATTTTTCAATTAACCTTTGGAGAACCCTCAGATCTGAAGTTTCCTTTTAGCATGTATGATGACAAGAGGACACTGTAAGCTATTTCAAAGTAATTTTTCAGACAAATATTATGTAGAGACCAATTTCAAAAGAGTACAAATATACTGGATTGTGTCTGCCACATTGTGTTTCATAACTACTTTTAATTCTCAAGAAAATAAAATCTTTACTTGTCTTGCGGATGCAAGGAAGAAAGAAAATAGTGTAAATAAAAAATATATTTCACTTATATAATCTAGGTCCCATGGAAATACCACTAAAACCAAAAGCTGCTACATTATTTCTTGACAGTAATTAATTCTTTCAGATTAGGTTGCTAATCAGTTTGGATTTGTAGTTTTCCTTGCTTACTGTGTGGTCATTCTGGAAATGACATATGTCAAATAATAATTATTTCTTCTCTCAGAAATCAAAGCCAGGTCATGCAGTATTTTTTAAATTTATAATCCTTTCTTTCCTTTTCTCTATCCATAAATACACAGTGTTATTCAAATACATATTAAACATATACCTGTTTTAAGGCCTGCAGATAAGGATAGGTTTAAAGTTCTGACATGTTTAATTGACAAGGTGAAATGAGTTATTTTAAACAATATTCTATTTGAATGATCTTATATCTGAAAACCTCTGATTTACTCTTCAAATCTCATTTATCAGAAATTATGTTCTTATTATAAAATAAATGATATTGTTAATTCTTTTACTCAAGCTTTCCTCAATGTGACTGGCAATTGACTTCCTGTTGCCTACAAGATGTAGGACCCTCAGCTATTTCTCCATCACCATGTTTGCTTGTAGGCTGTAATGTTCCCTGCCATGATGATAATGGACTGAAACTCTGAAACTGTAAGATGCAACCTCAACTAAACAGTTTTCTTTATAAGAGGTGCTGTGGCCATGGTATCTCTTCTCAGCAATAAGTCCCAAGCAAAGATACCTATCTTCCATTCTGTAGGTCCATCAAGCTCCACTGCTTGCTGGTATCTCTTGTGCGACTAAATTCATAATTCTGAGTTCCTCTTTTTTTTTTTTTTTTTTCTTCTGGAAATTCTGCTTGTTCTCTCCTGGCTAACTTTTGGCCATTTTACTCTTTATTAAAACTATTAGAAAGCGTCTTTCCCAAAGTATTAACAAATATCTCACCCAAACAGTCTGTTGTTCTCTTAACCTGGTGAGTTCCCCCAGAACCAAGCGTTTATTTTCTAAGAAGAGGAATTTTCAATTCTATTCTTGAAAAATTGTTCATGTTGAAAGGATTTCATTTTCATAATTATTTAAAATTAAAAACAAAGCACATCCCAAGTAACAGGAAATTATGAGTTGTCAATTCTACTACAAAGATAGGGTACTTTTATAGAAGTGGAAAAAAATATATTGTTGTATAACAGTTTCCACTGAAATTGAAACATTCCATCCTGCAGAGATGCTCCTCAAGGAGAAAGCTAAACAACCCAAATTAGCTACAGGAATTCCCTGATCCTGGTCAGATTCACTAGGCACACACACCCCACCCCCACCCCCGCTGCCGCCAGAGAATGCAGCTAAAGCTCAGAATCTCTCTTGGAGGAGCAGACTTGATCTGCAAATAGGACTCTCAGGAAGTTGCACTGAAGACACAGAGAAGGAGCAAAGAAGACTCTGAAACCAGACCAGCTGCCAGGAACAAGCAGGAACCAGTTGAACTACCTGGAAGAGGATTAGACTGACTGAATCACTTGGAAAGGACACTCTGCCACCCATTGAACTGTCTGCAGGCTTTGCAGAGTGCTCCAGGTTCCCAGGTCTTGTGACATTCTTGGTTGGGCTTTGGTGATGCAGTTGTTTGAGTCATTTCTGATTCTGTATTCTTTCTGTATTTCTACCCCTCACCCATGTTGCTCTAATTAATCAACTAAAAAAAACTCATTGATTCAAAAAGTTGGACATTTCTGTTATCCATATTTTGGTCTGTCCTGGGATCCTTAACTGGGATGAGTAGACATGTGTGTTATTGCCCGAGGAAAAAGTTTTGCAACACAACCCATTTGAAATTTATTTTATTTTTAACACTATGTTAATGAGGGCAATGCATTCTAAGGAATTACACAAGCACTATCATTGCCAGTGAGATTACATGAAGTTATGCTAAACTTCAGCAATTATAGCAGTTAATGGTCCATAATTCAGTATCTGCAGGCAATGTTAGGTGTTAAAACCCTGGGAAACACACTTATGTATTAGATAATCCATTACCTTTGTGTGTGTGTGTGTGTGTGTGTGTGTGTGTGTGTGTGTGTTGTGATGAAGTCCTCACAAAAGCACCTTAAGAAACAAAGAGTTTAATTTGGCACATAGATATAATTTTGTCTTTTAGGGTACCCATCATATTAAGGAGATACAGCAGCAGGAGCTGTAGACAGCTGGTCAGATTTTGTTTTTCAGAAAACAGACTACAATTACTGCCTTGTTCAGATCTCTCTGTCTCTTTCTGTCTCTCTGTCTCTGTCTCTGTCTCTGTCTCTGTCTCTCTCTCTCTTTCATGTTCTCCAGTGTAGGACACCAGTACATGGTCCATCCTGCCCACATTCAGATTGGGTCTTCCCACATCAGAAAACATAGTCTATGTAATCTTTGCAAGTATATCTAGATGCTACCTGGTCTAGATAACAGCTCACAAACATGCACACAAGTGATATCTTCATGGTTATCATAGAGCCTGACAATTTGATAATCAATATTAACCCTTGCAGAAAATATTCAAATGGTGAAGAATTGTTAATTACATTTTTTTTTTTTGCTTTTAGTCAAGTTATCTCTTTACATAAAATTGATAATTTTCACATAGGTAAGAAAAAATTCTCTTCATATTCATGTTTACTATTCCAAATTAAACATTATCAGTATAGAATATTACACAAGTCTGGAAAGAACATGCATTTTAATGTTTTATATTTTTGAATAATTGAAAAAAATTTTCATGAAAGGTTTTTTATAGTATGACATTATTCTATACTAAGTATTAAGAGACTGAGTTTATTATTAATATTTTTCTTAAATTTAATAATTTTTAACTAGTTTAAAAATTACATTTGAATAATTATTGAAATTAAAATCAATTGATATTGGCTATCTTCATTTCTTAAAGCTCTTAAAAATATTGTTACTGAAAAAGAAGAGAGTTGAGCTATGTCACATGCTGATAAACAACTTTATTTTTCAAACTAATATGCTATGTTAAACAGTCTGAAAGCATCTTTGCTCCCAAGGAACCTAATTAGACAATACTGTTGAAAGATAAGTTTATTCTTCCCTTAGAATTTACCTGAGGACCCAACAAATGTCTTCCTAGAAGAAAGGAAAGATTCTAGTTGTTTCCCATGTCTGTAACTTGTGACAGTCATTCTGAGCATGTCACACAAATACACTCAAGTTTTAGACAGTTGATGGAAACGCATGCTTCAGTTAAGAGACCTTTGGTGATCTTACAGTTCATGTAATGTTTGTTGTAAATCATGGTTAGTCCTCACCAGAATATGCTGTCCTGATGTGTGCGCACATCTGTGTGTATGTCCTCCCACGCTCCTGTAAGCTGTTGGACACCTGGGTTTGTCAGTCGTTCTTTTAGTGTGGGTTTTGTCTTGCTTTGGGTTGGTTTGTGCTTTATTTAATTTTACTTTTGAGGTAATAATAAAATTACAAGGTTTCCCCTTCCCTTTCTTCCACTCCTCTCATATAACCTGCCCCATTCTCATACAGGCCCCCATTTGTTATTAACTGTTATTACATAGATAAATCTTATGTATACACATAAATTTTCCTAAATATAACCTGCTCTGTAGCCAGAAGGTTTCTCCAGTCCTGCCCAGCCCTGCAGTTCTGCAGCCCCTTATAAAATAATTCCCAAGAGGCTTAATATTATTACAAGCTGTATGGCCTTAGTAGGCCTCTTGTTAGCTAGCTCTTATATTAAATTAACCCATTTCTATTAATTTATGTTTTGCCACATGGCTGTGACTTACCATGCTGCTAGCATGTTGCTCATTGGGTGGTAGGCTTGTGTCTCTCTAGACTTTGTCTTTCTATTTCCTGTCTCTATCCTGGGATTTCCCACCTGCCTCTAAGCTGCCTTGCCATAGGTCAAAGCAGCTTATTTATTAACCAATAGTAACAACATATATTCACAGCACACAGAAAGATACCTCACATCACTTCCCCTTTTCTGTCTAATCAAAAGGGAATGTTTTAACTTTTATATAGTAAAATTATATGTAAAAATATAGTTATCAAGCAGGAATTATAGTTATAATATTTAGTCTATTTGTGTTTGGTAAAATTAAAGAAAACATTCTATCTATCCTATATTTGTAAGTCTAAGGTTTCATATCTTACTTATCTTTTATCATAACCATGGAGAATTATAACTATTTAGACTTAAACTACATCAAAGACCCCAGAAGTATATAATATTACCTAAGTGAACAGGAAGTGCATTTTAAGTAACTTCCAAAAATCTAGAATGACAGAGACAGCTGGCTAATTCTTATTTTGAAAAAAAAAAAAAGAAAAAGAAAAAAAAGAGGATATAAGTAAGAGATATATTATTGAATCTAATCTGAAAAGAAGAGATATAGAAATGATAGGATAAAAAGGTAGATTTTTTAATCTACTCTGAAAAGACAAAAAAGGGAGGATATAGATATTATAATAAAAAATGTATTTTATTTAATCTACATTTAAAGACAACTCCTAGTTTTAAATATTTTACATTGGATTGGACTTTTGTATATTGTATATTAAATATATATATATATATATATTTGAGATTATATATATATATATATATATATATATATATATATTTGAGATTAATTTGTTAGAAAATACTGTACATATATTTCCAATCTTGTTCAAGGTATTGTGCATATACAGTTTAATTAAAAATGTGATACAAATTGCTACTTCTTGAAAATTATTACTACCAAATAAAAAGTATATAAAAAATGAAAGTAGTCAGTATAATCAAACTTGTAGTTATGTTAGGTATATTTTCAAGATCAAACAGATATATCTTAGATATACAGGTCATCCTCAAACACTTCAAAGATCTACAGAATATGTTATTTAAAAATTTTAATAACATTGATTCTTTTCTTTTTCTTTTTTGTGACAATGAAGCATGTCTTCTCCTGGCAGTACCAATCTACTTCAGAGAAGATGATGGGCATTGAAGAATCTCCTTATGGAGTTTGCTTCTTTTATGGCAAAAGTTAGCTACTGTGCAAGAAAGTACCCTTACCTCAACTTCTGACAGTATGCTGTCCAAAATGGACAAGCAGGACACAAGGGAAAGGAGTGTAGTTCCTTGAAAAGATAAGTAGGAATGAATGCTCTTTAGAAAATCCTGCTTCACAGATAAGTCGGTCAGATATGCTAGACTGATATGACAAAATGGATGCACCAATGTTGCAGAGGACTCTTGGGTGACTGTCCAGACAGCCAGCTCTATCTATTATTTCTCACTTTATCTTTTGAATTTGCTTGTTTGTACTTTCTCCTTACTCAGTTAATATTATTTCCTTCTCAAGACTCTAAAAGAGTTGGAGATTAGATAATTACAAGTTATCCTTGTTAACAAATTCAGAACAAAAACTCACTAAAGAGGTATAAAGTATATAAGTTTGTAAGACATCAAAAGATAGTTTATGGTTGGTAATACAAGTTAGGATAGAAGGTAAATTGCGTAGGTATATTTTGGACTCACCAAAATAGTATAGTTAATGGAATATTCTCCCTGAATTTGTCAAATAACAAATGGACTAGACATTGTTGAAGTATTTATTGCCTATATGTATTGTACATCCTTATTGTACTTATTGTATATAGTTTTTCTTATATTAGTTATAACCTTCTTTTATTATTTTAGACAAAAAAGGGAAAATGTGGTGATATATGGTGTACCTCCAATAAAGTTTGCCTGGGGATCAGAGGACAAAGCCAGCCAATATATTAAACATAGAGATCAGGCAGTGGTAGCATACTACTTTAATCCTAGCATTTGGGAGGCAGAGATCCACTTGGTTCTCTGTGAGTTCAAAGCCACACTGGGAACAGGGCCAGGAGTGGTATCATGTGCTTTAATCCCAGCACTAGGAAGAAAGAAAAATGGCAGCACATAGAAAGGTATATAAGGCGTGAGTAAAAAAGAAGTCTCTCTCTTTTGAGGCTGAGGATTTCATAGAGGACATGGCTAGCTTGTTCTGTTTCTCTGATTTTTTGGCTTTTACCCCAATATTTGGCTCTGTTTTTGTTTTTTATTTTTTTTTAAGATCATTTAGCAATTTGTGTTACACTACTCAGTAATTATAATGCTAGTTGTATGCATGTTTTCAGGGACATGTAGGCAATAGGCAACCTAATGATATACACTTCCTGGGGAAGGCCAGTTCACCTACTCAAACCTTTTCTTCTTCTTTGAAACAGAATGTCTCCCTGCTGGCTCACCATGTGGTCCTGACTGGGTAGACAGTGAGACCCAAAGATCTATCAGTTTCCTGCTCCATGGTGCTAAGATTACAATAGAGCATCATCATGCAGTGCATCCTGTTTTATCGTGTATTTCCAAAATCAAACTCTTTTCTTTCTTGCTCTTACAAGGTTATAGTTTTGTGTCTGAGCTATCACTCTGCCTCCTTTCAGAGTTTCTAATAATGAGGCTTACATAATATATATTATAGTGTAATATGGCAACATTTTTTTTCCTTGTGGCAATTGTAGAGCCCTTATACAAGTGGACATGGACATTTATATCATAAGTAACATTAGAAATAATATCACTGCATTCTTACCTCTAAACAATAACAATTTGAAATTAAAGACTGAAAGAAGTCATCTGTTTTTTTTTTTATTATCTAATTGAATGTAAATGCTATTCACATTTTTACCAAGCTTTGATTTTTCATATTAGTACTGACTTTTTTCCCTCAAACAGTAAAAGTTACCTGTGTTTCTTCTCTATTAACTACAAAAAAAGAGTGATAATAACTTATTTGTAAGACATGTGTAGAAAGAAGCAAATATTTTCTCAGAACTCATAAGATGAAATTGGCTCCCCATTTATTGCAGTGATTAATTATCAGAACAATTTGAAGTGGTTAAATATAGATGTAACCATGTTGTTAAATAAGAAACACAGAGCCAATTGCAGAGTTAAAAGCCAAGAGGTCAGAGCAATAGCTGAGAGCTGAAAACCTTACTCTTCACTGCTGCTCTATCTTTCCTCTCCACAAGAGACCTACTTCCTGTATTCTGTCTTTTATATAGACTTTCTGTTCTGCCTTCTCATTGGTTGTAAACCCAGCCACATGACCTTCTCATCACTGCCTGTCTGTACAGACCTCCAGGTCTTCTATGGTTGGTACTGAGATTAAAGGCATATGTTGCCATGCGGGCTGTATCCTTAAACACACAGAGATCCTGCCTAGCTCTGCCTCCCAAGTGCTGGGATTAAAGGGGTGCAACCACCACCACCCAGCTTCTGCTCTGGCTTGCTCAGACCCCAAGGCAACTTTATTAATATACAAATAAAATCACATTTCAGTACAAATAAAATATCACTATATTTCCCTTTTCTATTTTAATAAAAAGGAAAAATGTTATAACTAATATAAGAAAAACTATATACAAAATTACAATAACTATATACCATATATACAAGCAATAAATACCTAAAAAAATGTCTCGTCCATTCGTATTTGACAAATTCAGATAAAATAATTCCATTATCTATCCTATTTTGCTAAGTCCAAAATTTACCTGATTCACTTTCTATCCTAACTTATATTACTATCAGAACTGTCTTATAACATCTTTCAAATTTATACACTTACACCTCTAGTGAGTTTCTTTTCTGAAATTCTTAACAAGGAAAACTATAAGTAACTGATCTTCAGCTCCCTCAAAGACCCAAGAAAGAAATAATATTACCTAATAAAAATTAAAAACAGGAAGTGCATGCAAGCAGCTTCCAAAAAAAAAATGTGAGTTGACAGAAACAGCCAGCTGCCTGGACAGTCACCTGAGGTTTTGCTGCAGTGTTGGGGCATCATCTTCAGCCTATAGGCTTAGTGTATCTGACAGACTCATTTGTGAACTAGGATTTACACAAGGCCAATGGTTCAAACTCACATTTGGTGAGAGCATCTCATGTACCAGAAACACCTGAAATCCATTAGTATCATGTCATGATGCAGGATTTTAAATTCTGGAAATTATTGATTTTTTTTAATTCAGCTGTCTATTCTTCTTGGTTGTGTGTGTGTGTGTGGCTTCATCTTGGCATCCCATTCTTCTTCACATCCCTCTATTAAATGCCAGTCTACCTATCTATCTATATCTATCTATCTATCTATGTAAAGTATTTAAAACTAGTAATTGTCTTTTTTTTAAACAAGCACCTTAAATCTAATCTCCTTTGCCTAGCCCTTTTCCTAACCCTTAACAACAACTTGTAACCAACCCTGCTAAACAATGAAAACTATCCCAGACCCAAAGCCCATTAAAGACCAAAAAACCACCTGCCCCACACCACCTCTTTGAGAATGTGTGCTTCCTGCTGGGTATGGGCCAAGGTATCCTTATTCTGAAAAGAAAAATTTGGGGTTAATTGTCAAATTCAAGGAAAGTTTGCTATATGCTTTTGTTGTCCAGTTTGAGCATAATGCCAATGTTTAGGGTTTATCTTAAATCCTTATTCATGTAGACTTTGAAACTGGATCATTTCAGCTAGCCATCTCAGAATTGCTCTGAGCACTTTGTAGTGTAAGCTGATCTGTAGATGATGTTTGTCAGCTTAGAGATATTACTATTGTCCATGTGGAATTGTTGTTGTGGGGACCCATCTTATTCCTGGAGATTTCAGTTGATATTAGGCCTGGCTGTGATTTCATGCAGAAAACTGATAAGAGACTTGAACACAAAGACATGTATAGGCAGGTAATTGAAGCCTTTTCTCTAGAATTAATTAGTACTCTATATGACCATTATTATCTTAACAAAGTTTAAAATATATACATACATATATATATATATATATATATATATATATATATATATATATATATTGTAAATTTTTATATAAAATTCATACATTGAGAAAAGTTTAAAGAATCAGAATAGAATCAAAGAATTGAAATTAGTAATAGAATAGCCCTTAATTAATTTGGTTTTTCTCGTGTCCCATGTTAGAAAATGGCTCTTTTTTTCTGGTATGATACAGGGAGTTTTCATTTTCCTTTTAACAACATGCTTGAGTTTAAAGAAGGAGAGAGCCATTCTCCAACTCCAAAGTCAGCTTTAAATTTTGATTGAACTGGGACTACAAAAAGACCAATAGTTTTAACTTTTTTAGAGAAGAGCAGAAACAAAAATTTAGGAAGACTTATGAAAATTTGTGGATGATATACCAATAGGCCACTTTACTCTTTTTCCTGGGACAGATGATTTGTCCTTTTGCTTCAGTTGTCTCATTTGTCCAGTGTTCTTCAGATTCCTTAGCCTTCATTCTCCTAAAAGACAAAAACAAAAACTCTTCCCCAAGACCAATTTTGGGGAGGTTCTCTTTTGGAAGCTGATTAACTGAAAAGGTATGTATTAATGTTATAAGTGAGTTTAAACTGGATGGTCATGTTGGTTGATAAACTATTACCTCCTCTAACTAAGAGATCTCTCTTGTTCAGATCGAACCTTTATCAGTTTTGATGGTACCCACAGCTTATCTTCTCCTCCAGAAACAAAAGCAAAACCTCGTTCCCAATGTAACACATACCCTTGTTTCCATTCTGAGGTCAGCACATCCTTGAAGTATACAGGCTGATTTAATTCTATAATTTTTTGCTATTATCCAGTGTCTCTCTGCAGCTGTTGTTCCTTTCTCATTAGCACTGAGAAAATTCAAAGTTAATAGAGCATTATGCAATCTATTTCTGGGTGTTTTTGTTACCCCTTTCTGTTTATTTATCATGTCCTTTAGAGTTCTGTTGGATCTTTCTATAACTGCTTGGCCTGTAGGATTATGTGGTATACCTGTAATATGCTTTATATTATAATAAGCAAAAAACTGTTTCATTTTAATAGAGACATATGCTGGAGCATTGTCAGTTTTAATTTGTACAGGTATACCCATGATGGCCATAGCTTCTAGCAAATGAGAGATTACAGAATCAGCTTTTTCAGAACTCAAAGCAGTCGCCCATTGAAATCTTGAATAAATATCAATAGTATGGTGTATATATTTCAATTTTCCAAATTCAGCAAAGTGAAACACATCCATCTGCCAGATATCATTCCTCTGAGTACCCTTTGGGTTACATCCTGCTGGTAATGGCATCTGATTGTAGAAGGAACAGGTAGAACATTTCTTTACAATTTCCTTGGCTTGTTGCCAGGTTATGGAAAAATCCTTTTTTAAACCTTTATTATTGACATGATGTTTTTATGAAATTCTGAGGCCTCCAGCACATTTCCTATCAATAATTTATCAATCTCATCATTACCTTGTGCTAGAGAGCCTGGCAGACAAGTATGGGATTGGATGTGAGTTATATATAAAGGATAACTCCTTTCCCTGATTGTATCTTGAAATTGAATAAATGGTGAAGTTAATTCTGAAGCATCAGAGATAAATTCTCCAGTCTCAATATGTAATACCACTCTTTCAGCATACTGGGAATCAGCAAATATGTTGAGAGGTTCTGAAAAATCCATTAATATCAACAGAATAGCATATAATTCTGATTTTTAAACTGAATTATAAGGACTTTGAACCACTTTATTTAAATTTTCTGATTTATAACCTGCCTTTTCTTGTTTGTTGGCATCTGTATAAAATGTCCAAACTCCAGATATGGGTTTTTCCCACAAAATTCGAGGCAAGATCCAATCAGCTCTCTTTATAAGATCAATTCTGCTGCTTTTGGGATATTTGCTGTTAATTTCTCCCCAAAAATTACTGTAAGCTCTTTGCCAAGGTTCACTTTCTGTCCATAATTTTTCAATGTCCTGTTTAGTTAAAGGTACAACAATTTCTGCTGGGTCTTTTCCTGCTAATTGACCAAGTCTCAATTTTCCTTTCAAAATTAAGTCAGAGATTTTTCCACATAAGTTTTTAATATTTTATTCAGTTCATTTGGTAAAAAATATCCATTCCAATATAATATCTTCTCTCTGCATTAATATTCCTGTAGGAGAATGCCTAGAAGGTAAAATAACCAAAATGCAATCCAGCTTTGGATCAATACGATGTACATGTCCTTCATGTACTTTTTTTTCTACCAAGGCCAATTCTTTCTCAGCTTCAGGTGATAATTCTCTTGGACTATTTAAGTCCTTGTCACCTTCTAAGGTTTTGAACAAATTATTCAGTTCATCATTTTTTACCCCAACAATAGTCCGTAGATGAGAAATGTCTCCAAATAATCTTTGAAAGTCATTAAGAGTCTGTAGTTGGTCTCTCTTAATTTGCACCTTTTGAGGTCTAATTTTTTGTAGCTCTATTTTATATCCTAAATAATTAATAGAATCTCCTCTTTGTATCTTTTCAGGAGCAATTTGTAGTCCCCAGCAAGGCAATATTTTCTTTACTTCTTCAAACATTCTTTCTAAAGTATCTGCATTTGAGTTAGTTAGTAAAATATCATATATAATGATAAATTATAGATTTAGGAAATTTTTTACATATCACTTCCAAGGGCTGTTGTACAAAATATTGGCACAGAGTTGGACTATTGAACAATCCCTGTGGGAGGACTCTTCATTGAAATCTTCTAACCAGTTGAGAATTATTGTAAGTAGGCACCGTGAAAGCAAATCTTTCTCTGTCTTTTTCTTGTAAGGGTATTGAAAAGAAACAGTCTTTTAAATTGATAACTATGAGAGGCCATCCTTCAGGTAATAGAGTAGGCAAAGGAATTCCAGATTGTAGACAGCCCATTGGCTGAATTACTTTGTTATTTGCTCTAAGGTCTGTTACCATTCTCCATTTACCAGATTTCTTTTTAATAAACAAATACAGGAGAATTCCAAAGCCTGGTTGATTCTTCAATATGCTGAGCATTTAACTGTTCTCCTACCAGCTCTTCTAAAGCCTGGAGTTTCTCTGTTGTTAAAGGCCATTGATGAACCCATACAGGCTTGTCTGTTAACCATTTTAAAGGTAGAGCTGTTAGTATCTTTGGAAGATCATCAGTTTTTTTTTTTTTTTTTTCCTTTCCTGGTTCCTCAACTCTGTCCCATGCATTCAAGGCTGCCATTCAACATAGAATTAGAGTTTGTATATCATATAAACATTGTGTTTGTGCTGCAACATATTGGCCTTCTCCAACAAGCTGATCCTGGAAGACTTATATACCTTTATCCCTACATTGTTTTGCTGTTTTTAGCTTCCTCTTAGAACCACATTTGCCACTGGAGCTGTTTTCTGGGTTCCAGAACAGCCTGTGCCAGCTTCTGCCAGTCCTGTGGATTAATCCTATTATAAGTTGACCAGGAGTTTAACATTTGCTTTACATATGGGGAATGCATGCCATAAGATACTATTGCCTCCTTAAAACTTCATAAGTCTAACATTTCAACTGGAGTCCAAATGTTTTGGATATTCACTTGACCAGGTAGCTGTTGTATGGTTACCAGATAAATTAAAGGTGATTGTGTGAAAACAGGCTTTCTTTCTGTAACTTTATAATCCAATTCTGAAACAACTTCACTCAATTTCTTCTGTCTGAATATGAATTTCTCTATAATTCATTTTAACAGGTTTAACAAGTTTTTCTAAAATTTTTATCCTGGCACTTAAATTGACCACCTTTTTAAACTGTAAAATAAGGATAAGAAGAATAATAATGTATATAATTCAATCAACATTAATCTTCTCATATAGTTGTTCCATTGTCAGATTGCCTAAAATTTCTAACAAAGCCCAATTTTCTTCCAGTGTACACATTAATCCCAATTTTTTTTAAATGTGGAAAAAAAACTCTTTTAAATAGTTTCCTTTAAAATATTTGATATAATTGACATCAATTCTGGGTAGAACAGTAGAAATCCAAGGGAATTTCAAAATAGCTACATAGCATCTGAGTTGGGAATCCAGAGAGAGAGAGAGAGAGAGACAGAGACAGAGACAGAGATAGAGAGAGACTGAGAGACACAGAGAGACATAGAGATAGAGAGACAGAGACAGACAGATGCAGAGACAGAGAAAGCGTAGCCACATTCTGGCTAAAAGCTTGAATCTAACCACGTGTTCCCACTTGAGCCAAGTTGTGCCTGGGCTCTGGCTTCCTTAAGCTCCAACCGACCATGTGAGCTGGCATTTCAGCCAAAAGCAGCCTATCTGCAGTTGCGTGTAGCTCCCACAGGCCCGAGTTGTTCCTAGCACTGGCTTTTCAAGGCAGTAACTCCAGCTGTGGCAGTAACCCCCTGTAGCTAAGGTCAGGTGGGAGTGAGTCCTAAGCCAAGCTAGGCCTGAGTTAGGCCCAAGCTAGGCCCGAGCTAGGGAGCCATGCCCACTCAGGCGGGACGGGGGACCCACTGCTAAGCTAAGTGGTTTTCTAATGAATTTGCCCCATATTGGGTGCCAAATATAGCAGTAATCTTAAAGAGTCTTATTAAGAAAATCAAACCCGAGACCAGTTATTTAGGTGAATGCTGGAAAATCAGAGATGCAGAATAAGCCATAGCTTTCTTACCTCCCAATTCCTCAGCTGGTCTTGTTTCATCAGACTACAAGCTTCTGAGACTTATCCAATTGAATCTCAGCTGAACTGCTGGTCCAAAGCCTAAAACTTTAACCAGCCAAATGCTTAACCATCCAAATGCTTCTAGTTTCTAGTCTTCACATCTTATATATCTTTCTACTTTCTGCCATCACTACCTGGGATTAAAGGCTGGATTTCTGGGATTAAAGGCATGTATTACCAGGCCAGGCTTTTTCTAATGTGGTCTTGAACTCAGAGATCCAGAGGTATTTCTGTCTCTGAAATGCTAGGATTAAAGGCAACTGCTACCACTGCCTATCCTTATGTTTAATATTGTGGCCATCCTGTTCCCTGACCCCAGATCAGTTTATTTCGCAGAGCACACAATATTTTATTTTATTTTATTTTATTTTATTTGGAGCTCAGGATCATACCTCGGGCTTGTGCTTGCTAGGAAAGCACTCTACCACTGAGATAAACCTGGAAACACACAATATTTCGGGGAACACAAACCACCACAGTTCACCCACTCGAACCTTTTCTTCTTTGAAACAGAATGTCTCCCTGCTGGCTCACCATGTGGTCCTGACTGGGTGGACAGTGAGACCCAAAGATCTATCAGTTTCCTGCTCCATGGTGCTAAGATTACAATAGAGCATCATCATGCACTGCATCCTGTTTTATTGTGTATTTCCAAAATCAAACTCTTTTCTTTCTTGCTCTTACAAGGTTATAGTTTTGTGTCTGAGCTACCACTCTGCCTCCTTTCAGAGTTTCTAATAATGAGGCTTACATAATATATATTATAGTGTAATATGGCAACATTTCTTTTCCTTGTGGCAATTGTAGTTCCCTTATACAAGTGGACATGGATATTTATATCATAAGTAACATTAGAAATAATACCACTGCATTCTTACCTCTAAATAATAACAATTTGAAATTAAAGACTGAAAGAAGTCATCTGTTTTTTTTATTATCTAATTGAATGTAAATGCTATTCACATATTTATCAAGCTTTAATTTTTAATATTAGCACTGACTTTTTTCCCTCAAACAGTAAAAGTTACCTGTGGTTATCCTCTATTAACTACAAAAAAAGAGTGATAATACCTTATTTGTAAGACATGTGTAGAAGCAAATATTTTCTTAGAACTCATAAGATGAAATTGGCTCCCCATTTATTGCAGTGATTAATTATCAGAACAATTTGATGTGGTTAAATCTTACAATATATCACACTTTTATTATAATTAATGTAGACATTTTAATATATTGTACCAGTTAATAAATTTATTTAAAAACATCTATAATGCATTAGATCAAAAGCAAACATGTTAACAGAGAAAAATAAACATGTAACTTCGAAAAGAATTTAATATAGTACTATTTAAAATATAAATAGAAAACAAAAGATAAGATATACTCAGAAAGAACCTGCAATTTTGATTTTCTTTTTCGCCTAGGTAATTTAGAAAATATAATATTTTTATGGGTTTTTTTTTTCAGTGTTATCTTGTTAAGCTCTTTCTTCTTGAATTAGGCCAGTGGATGGAATTAAGGAAGACTCTCATTCAACTAAAAACTCAGTTACAATTGTGTCAGGTGGGAAGGTCATAAGTAATGCACCACAACTTGACTTAATAAATTGGTTCTTTCTACAGTATCACAATTTTCCTTGAAGGCTTCAGCAACAAAGAGAGACAGCTTCTTATGGGGGGATTTCTCTATTTTACATTTGTAAGGTCATATTTCCTGTCAACTAGCAAGAGATTCCAATGGAATTGTTTTGTCACTCAAAATCATGAAATTTCTGAAACTTTTTGGCAACATATTGCCAGAGGGATGTCATAGCAAATGAAAGTCATTTCTTTTCTAATGAAAATATGCCACATCATTCAATGACAATATGTTTTCTATCTTGAAAGAGGTGCTCTTTTCAAAAAGTCAACATCATTTTTAATCCTTAAAGGGAATAGATTTTTATTAAATGCCAATTATGGACAACAACTAGAGAATATTTCTCTTGGGCTTTTGTACATATTGGAGATAAAAGATTCAGGTGTGTGGATTGACACTTGTGTGCTTTACATTTATTAAATACTTGTTCACTATATCATTTTCTTCTAATTTTTATTTTGTATTTTATAATGTGGCTGCATTCCTGCTGAGCTATATCTGGCCTGGCTCCAGAGAGTAGCACCTAGTCCTAATCCATCCTTAGTTTAACCAATACCCTTTGTTTCTCTAGCCACCCTATATGAATCATGTCTAAGGGTTGCCTAAGGATATAGAGCCTATTCACAACTTGGTTCAGGAAACCTGTAAAACAGTGGTACCTGAGAAAATGAGGAATTTGCACTTGGCATTGTATCTTTGGGAGCTCCTTTCAGGTTGTTTTGAACATATGCAAATTAACTGGTTAAACTGTAAATAGAAAATAAAAATGCCCTCAGTGAAGGGAAAGTGTAGCAGGAATCTTAAATAGTCTTATTAATAAAATCAAACCTGAGGCCAGGTATTGGGGTGAATGCTGGAAGATCAGAACAAGCTACAGCTACCTCATCTCACCAGTTCCTCAGCTGATCCTGTTTCCTCAGACTAGAAGCCTCTGAGTCCTCCTCCAAATGGATCTCAGCTGAACTGCTCCTCAAAGCCTGAAAGCTTAACCAGCCAAATGCTGCTGGTTTCTGGTCTTCACGCCTTATATATCTTTCTGTTTTTGTCATCACTCCCTTGGATTAAAGGCTCACTTCTTGGGATTAAAGGCTTGTGTCACCATGCCTGGCTATTTCCAATGTGGCCTTGAACTCAGAGATCCAGAGGGATTTCTGCCTCTGCAATGCTAGGGTTAAAGGTGTGAGTGCCACCATTTTCTAGCCTCTGTATTTAGTGGCTGTTCTGTTCTCTGACCCCAGAAAAATTTATTACAGTGCAGAATATTTTGGGGAACATGATACCACCACAGGAAAGGGCTTCATTCCTTATAGGCTGGACCTCCCTGCAGCCACAAAAGGCTAAATTCATCTTTAAGGTGCCTCTGAGTCTTCTGTTCATGGATTCGCATGAACCCATACACTCATGCCACAAAAAAACTGTGACATTACAATTTACAAGAGGATATTAAAGCAACTTGTTAATGATAAATAAATTGCTTTAATAGTAAAATCATAACTAACTAATTAATTAATTATTAATAAATATCATAATCAATAATTTATTAATTGTTTGATATTATTTATTTTAGTTGGCAATTATTATGAATTATATTAATTTATTATTGCAATATCAAAAGTTAAGTCCTTAGTAACATAATAAGCTTCATATAAATATCTATGAAATGAAATTCAGTATAGTTTAAGTTATATTTTGTGACCAATAACTTCTAGTTTGTCTAAGAGTAAATGATAGTACAGTAATGATGCAAGGTTTAATAACTTGCAAACATGTTTATCAGTAATACATTCATTCTCAGCATATTTTATCTTTATATATTTTGACCTAGTGTTTTGCTATAACTATATTATAAAACATTTTTATTCATCCATGTCCCATTTTTATATTAATCATAAATCATACAATAAATTAATAAAATTTCACTAATAATTTAATTGTAATGCTATTAGAATGTCTCACAATCTACATCAGAAAAACTGTGAAACTATTTACACAGTAGATGGCAATTAATGATCAATACAGAAACCCATAACTGCTGAAAGGACAGAGAATATGAGATTGGCTTAGTTCTCAAATCTCAAAGGGACATTTATATCACACCATCTTCTCCCGAGGTTCAAAGATTATTGTGAAATAGGGTGAAAAGATTGTAAGATACAAAGGTGAAGGATGGCTCATGAAAAAGCACTCTTCTAGACACAACAAGGTATTTGCACAAATGAATTTGCAGTGGTTACCACAACATGGAAGGGACTTGTGCAGTCTGAAGCCAGACAACTCCAGCATGGAGAGGGTCCTTAGCCAAGAAGGCACACACACACCTTTTTAATAACTGGTAATGAGGAATAGACAGTTTTATTTAAATACATCCAAAATAGGACAAATACACATCTTAACATTCCATTTAAAACTCTAAATTCCTGTGGTGAATTGCAAATAATAGGTACCTTTTATGTCAATGCATCACCATTACTTTATTTAATTTTAACATTTTGAAATTATGTGCATGTGTGACTGTGTGTGTGTTTATGCATGGGTACAAGTTATCTGCAGAGCTCAGAATTAAAAAAACAAAACAAAACACATGTTGGGGGGTTGGGGATTTAGCTCAGTGGTAGAGCACTTGCCTAGCAAGCATAAGGCCCTGGGTTCAGTCCTCAGCTCCAGTTAAAAAAAACAAAACAAACCAAACAAACAAACAAAAAAACATGTGAACATGTGGGATCACCTTGAGTTGGACTTAAAAGCAGCTGTGTGTAGATGTAACCAGCTTGTTAAATAAGAAACACAGAACCGATTGCAGAGTTAAAAACCACGAGGTCAGAGCAAGAGTGGAAAACCTTACCCTTCACTGCTTCTGCCGTTCCTCCTCTCCGCAAGAGACCTACTTCTGTGCGTCCTGTCTATTTAAAGACTTTCTGTTCTGTTTTCTCATTGGTTGTAAACCCAGCCACATGACCTCCTCGTCACTGCCTGTTTATACAGACCTCCAGGTCTTCTATGGTTGGTATTGAGATTAAAGGTGTGTCAGCCATGCTGGCTGTGTCCTTGAACACACAGAGATCCACCTAGCTCTGCCTCCCAAGTGCTGGGATTAAAGGCGTGCCCCGCTACTGCTCAGCTTCTGCTCTGGCTTGCTCTGACCTCAAGGCTACTTTATTGACATACAAATAAAATCACATTTCAATACAAATAAAATATCACTATAGCTGTGAGCCAACATGAGCACTGGGAACCAAACTCTGGTCTTCCTTAAGAGCAGTGTGATCCTAACTGTTAAGCCATCCATCCCATAGTACCCTGAACACAATGTATTGAACAGCACCTCCATATGGCATATTTCCATCACTTTAAATATAACATATTTAAAGAAAAATAAACTCAATTCTTTTCTGAAGTTTTAAAATTCCTGAACTCTTAGATCAGGATTAGAACTGATTACTTTTATTCTGACATGGAAGCCATCATTGTTTTCCATTTTTAAAGTCTTGTGTCAACATCATCATGATCTTGACACATAGTCTGATAAAGACATAGTCGGTAATGAAGTGACCCAGTACTGGGCACTGTTTTGATTAGATTGTGTGACTCAAAGCATTAAATTTGACACATTCACACAAGAAGATGAAAGCTTACTTCTGAATCACATTGATGTTGATATGTTCCATGAGAGTATCTGGAATCAAATCTGACACAATGGACATTTTGTAGCCAAATTATTTTAAACTCCATAATCTATGTGTTGCAGAAAAACAAACGTCTGCCACTATAGTGCTAAATCAGCCATTGTCAATTTGTAGATTAACAGAAATATTTAGTGTAGAAATTTATTTTCATTATTATTTACTTACTTTTGAGTATATAGTATTATTTCATCATTTCCCATCATTCTCATTCATGTTAATGAGAATTTATGTGAATAGCTTCTCACATTACTAGAAGTCACAGTTAAAACAAACTCCATGATCTTCTGACTCTTAAAATCTTTCCTCTCTCTTTTCCACAATAAATTCTGAGCCTTTTGTGCATAAGTTACAATAGTAGATTTGTAGATGTATCCATTGATGCTGGGACTACACAAGTCTGTATTTTCATTGGGTATAGCTTTCTGCTCTGGTCATTGTTTTTAAAAAATAAGTTTCTCTGAAAAGAGGCTGAAGACTATTCTTTTCTGTGGGTATAAGGACAAATACTTTCAATTGCATTAAGGATTATGCTCATTTAGTAAAGTGGGTGTTGTTGGTTCTCCTCCAAGATGCATGACTTCACATTCCCTGTGAAATTGGCTAGGTTTCCAGTACCATGAATGATTTTTTCTCTTGTTTAATGAGACTTAAATCCCATTAGAACTCTGTTGTGTATCACCAAGTGTACCTGCCACTATTGCACAATTAGAGTTATCATGTCATGCTTGTTGTTATAGTTCATAGGCATCTGGGTAGTTAGTATAGTTTCTTCTCTTTGAACTTGCATGGTGGCTTCTGGTTCCATGAAAACTAGTCCTCAGGGAGGAGAATTGCAGGTCAGTTCCAGCTCAGCGACCTATGTTTTCTAACTCTGAATTGCATGGTGCCCTTAACATTAAAGACTTTCTACTTAAGGGGAGCAAACAATGTAAAGAGAAATAATCTATAATGTTACAGGAAAGTCTTCTACAACACTGAAGAACAACAACAAAAAAAGAGCTTCTCATGTCTGTTATTGGTGTTTATGTTAGGTAGTCTTTGGCTCTTGGAGGAAGCTTTGTCAGCCAAAAAAAAGGGGGGGGGGACATCATTTATAATACACAAGTACATATTTAAAAATAAGTAAATAAATAAACTTGTCTGTCTATCTATCTATCTATCTATCTATCTATCTATCTATCTATTTATTCATTTATTCATTCATTTATTTGTTTGTTTGTTTGTTTGTTTATTTTCTATCCCAGCCACAGTTTCCCTTCCTTCTTCTGCTCCCAATACCTCTGCCACCACCTCTGTTTCCACCCCCCTCATTCACTATTCTTCCATTTCTGTTTAGGAAAAGACAGGTCTTGCAGGAGTATCAACCAAAACAAGGAATATTAAGTTGCAGTAATTCTAAGCACCACTCCATGCCTCTAAGGCTGGGTAAGGGAGACTCAGGATTCAGTATGAGAAGCAGGGTCCCAAAAGCATGGAAAAGAATCATGGAAAAGCCTCTGTTCCCTCTGGTAGGTGTCCTACAAGAGCACCAAGCTATAAACTGTAACATATATGCATAGTGCCTAGGTCAGTCCCATCCAGACTCCCTGGTTGTTGGTTCAGTCTCTTGAACCCCTATGAGCCCAGGTTACTTGATTCTGTGAATTTTCTTATGGTGTTTCTTGACCTCCCCTCTGGCTCTTAAAAACCATTTCTCCCCCTCTTCTGTAGGATCTTCTGAGCTTTCCCTAATGTTTGGATGTGGTCTCTGCATCTGTTTCTATCAGTTGCTGCATGATGCCTCTCTGATGGGACAATTGAACTAGGCACCAATCTGATCACAGTAGATGGCCAGACCAGGCTATGTATCTGCTATTGTTAGGATCTAAGGGACCCTGAAATGCCCCCTTCCAGTTACTCTCTTTTAGTATTCTTCTTCCTCCTCCTCCAAGTGTGATCACTCATGTTCTATTACTGATCAGCCCTCAGTCTACTCACAAAATCTCTTCAATTTCCCATTCCCAGGGAGATCTGGGTGTCTTTCCATGAAGTCTCCTTGTTACTTGGCCTCTCTGAGATGTGGATGGGAGCACTGGTATGATTTATTTTATAGCTAGTATCTTGTTATGAGTGATTACATACTATGTATATCTTTCTCAGTCTGGGTTACCTCACTCTAGATGATTTTTTCAGGTTCCATCAATTTGCCTTCAAATTTCCTGTTGTCCTTGTTTGTAACAGCTGAATAATACTCCTTTGTGTAAATATAACACATTTTCTTTAACCTTTCCTCTACTGAGGACATTCTAGGTTATTTTCTAGTTTCTGCTATGACAAATAAAGCTGCTATGAATTCTTGGACACTGACCAAGTTCCTTGTGTTATGATTGAGCACTTTTACGTATATGCTCAAGAGTGATAAAGCGGGTTGGGGATTGAGCTCAGTGGTAGAGCACTTGCCTAGGCAAGTGCAAGGCCTTGGGTTCAATCCTCAGCTCAAAAAAAAAAAAAAAAAAAAAAAAAAAAAAGGAAAATTGTCTCAAGAGTGATAAGGCTACATCTTGAGATAGAATTGATTCCCAGGTTGCTGAGAAACCTACTCATGGACTCACAAGTTATGTGTACAATTATACTCCCCATCAGCAGTGAAAGAGTGTTCTTGTTTCTGCATTCTCTCCAGCAAGAGCTGTTGTTTTTGTTTTTGATCTTAGCCATTGTGACAGTTATAGGATGGAATCTCAGAGTCATTTTTTTCTTTTTTTATTATATTTGTGTTTTAATTTTACACATCAGCTATGGGTTCCCCTGTCCTCCCCCCTCCCGCCCCCACCCCCACTTTCCTCCAGTCCCTCCCCTCCATTTCCATCTCCTCCAGAGCCAAGACTCCCCTGTGGATTCAATTCAACCTGGTGGATTCAGTACCAGGCAGGTCCAGTCCCCTCCTTCCAGGCTGAGCAAAGTGTCCCTGTGTAAGGCCAAGGTTCCAAACAGCCAGCTCATGCACTAAGGACAGGTCCCAGTTCCACTGCCTGGGTGCCTCCCAGTCATTTTGATTTGCATTTTCCTAAAGGTTAAGAATGTTGAACATCTCTTTTTTTCTCCATCATTTAAGATTCTTCTACTGAGAATTCTCTGTTTAGATCTGTAACCCATTTTTTTCAATTGTATTATTTCATTTGTTTGTATCTAGTTTCTTGCATTTTTAAAAATATATTTTGCAAATCAGCCATCTGTTGGATGTGGGATTGGTGAAACTCTTTTTCCATTCTGTAGACTGCTGTTTTGTCTTGTTGACTGTGTCCTTTTCCTTACAGAAGCTTTTCAGTTTCATGAGGTACCATTTATTAATTTTTAATCTTAGTGTCTCTGCTATTTGGGTTTTGTTTAAGAAGTTGTCAATGTTTTTGAGATTATTTCCTATTTTCTCTTTTGTCAGGTTCAGTGTATCTGGATTTATATTTAGGTCTCTAATCCACATGGACTTGAGTTTTGTTGAGAGTGATAAATATGGAAGGATTTGTGTTCTACATGCAGACATCTGGTTAGACCAGCACCATTTGTGGAAGATTATTTTTTCCATTGTATAATTTTGTTTCTTTCTTTTTTTTATTGTTAAAAAGATTTTATTATTTAGAAATTTTCTATTCATTTTATATACCAATCACAGATCCGCCCTCTCCTCCCTCCTCCTGCCTCCTAGCCTTCCTCCCCAACCCACCCCCCATTCTCATCTCCTCAAAGGCAAGATCTACCATGGGGAGACAGCACAGCCTGGTACATTTAGTTGAGGTGGATTCAAGGCCCTCCTCTATGTACCAAGGCTGCTCAAGGTGTCCCAGCATAGACTGAACTCCAAAGAGCTGGCTCATGCACCAGGGATGGTTTCCAACCCCACTGCCTGGGCACCCCATAAACAGTTCAAGCTAAACAACTTTCTTGTTTATCCAGAGGGCCTAGTCCAGTACCATGAGGGCTCCACAGTTATCGGTCCACAGTTCATAGGTTTCCACTAGTTTTGCTGGCCAGCTCTGTAAAATTTCTCATCATGATCTTGATGTCCTTTGCTCATAAAATCAGGTGTTGTAAATGTGTGGATTTATATCTGGTTCTTAGATTTTTATTCCTTTCATCCACCTGTCTGCTTGTATGTAAAGACCATGAACTTTTTATTATGGTAGCTCTGTAGTACAGCTTGAAATCAGAATGGTGGCACATATGGAAATTCCTTTATTGTACAGAATTGTTTTATATTCTGGATTTTTTATTTTTCATAAGAAGTTGAGTATTATTCTTTCAAACTCTGAAATGAATTGTATAGGAATTTTAAAAGGGATTTAATCTAGATTGCCTTCTAGAGGTGGTGGCACATGCCTTTAATTCTAGCACTCTGGAGGCAGAGGTAGCAGATCTAAATTAGTGATGTTGACAATTCCTCAAATGTATTTCAGCCATTTGAACTTCGTGGAGAATTCTCTGTTTAGTTCTTATAGCTCATTTCTAATTGGTCTGTTGGGCATTTTGATTTCTAATTTCTTGAGTTCTTATATATTCTGGATTAAGCCTCTGTCAGATATGGGGTTGGTGAAGACCTTTTCCCATTCTTTAGGCTCTTGCTTTGTCTTGTTGACCATGTCCTTTGCTCTACAAAAGCTTCTCAGTTTCAACAGATCCCATTGATTGATTGTTTCTCTCAGTGTCTGTGCTACTGGTGTTATATTTTAAAAAGTGATCTCTGGTGCCAATGCATTCAAGAGTACTTGCTACTTTCTCTGCTCTCAGGTTAGGAGTAACTGGATTTGTTTTGAAGTCTTTGATCCACTTGGATATAAGTTTTGTGTACAGTGACAGATATGGATCTATTTGCAGCCTTCTACACATTGACATCCACTTATGCCAGCACCATTTGTTGAAGATGCTTTCTTTTTTCCATTGTACAGTTTTGGCTTCTTTGACAAAAATTATATGTTCATATGTATGCGGGTTAATGTCAAGGTCTTCAATTCGATTCCATGGGTCCACATGTCAGTTTTTATGCCAGTACCAAGCTGTTTTTATTATGGTAGCTCTATAGTAGTGCTTGAAGTTGGGGGTTGTGATGCCTCCAGAGGTTGTTTTATTGTACAGGATTCTTTTGGCTATCCTGGGTTATTTGTTTTTCCATATGAAGTTGAGTATTATTCTTTCCAGATCTGTGAAGAATTGTGTTGGTAATTTGATGGGGATTGCACTGAATCTGTAGACTGCTTTTGGAAAGATCACCATTTTTATACTATGTTAATCCTGCCTATCGATGAGCATGGGAGATCTTTACATTTTCTGACATCTTCTTCAATTTCTTTTTTCAGGGACTTAAAGTTCTTGTCATATAGGTCCTTCACATTCTTACTTAGAGTTACCCCAAGGTATTTTATATCATTTGTGGCTATGGTAAAAGGTGATGTATCTCTGATTTCCTTCTCAGCCTGTTTGTCTATTGTATATAGGCGGGCTACTGATTTTTTTGAGTTGATCTTCTATCCTGCTATGCTGCTGAAGGATTTTATTACCTATCTCAGTTCCTTGGTTGAATTTTGGGGGTCACTCATGTATACTATTTTGTCATCTGCAAATAGGGAGAGCTTGACTTCTTCCTTTCCAATTTGTATCCCCTTAATCTTATATTGTCTTATAGCCCTGGCTATTGAATAAGTATAGGGGAGAGGGGACACCCTTGCCTTGTTCCTGATTTTAGTGATATTACTTTGAGTTTCTTTCCATTTCATTTGATGTTGGCTGTTGGCTTGTATAGATTACCTTTATTATGTTTAGGTATGTTCCCTGTATTCCTGATTGTGACAAGACCTTTATCATGAAGGGCTGTTGGATTTTGTCAAATGCTTTTTCTGCATCTAGTGAGATGTTCATGTGTGTTTTTTTTTTCCTTTAAGTTTGTTTATACGGTGTATTACATTGGGGGACTTTCGTATGTTGAACCACCCTTGCCTCCCTGGAATGAAGCCTCTTTGATAACGGTGGAAAATTGTTTTGATGTGTACTTGGAGTCTATTTTCCAGTATTTTATTGAGTATTTTTGCATCAATGTTAATGAGGGAGATCAGTCTGTAGTTGTCTTTCTTTGTTGCATCTTTGTTTGGTTTAGGAATCAGGCTAATTGTAGCCTCATAGAAGGAGTTTGATAATATTCCTTCTGCTTCTATTGTGTGGAACAATTTAAAGAGTGTTGGTATTAAGTCTTCTTTGAAGATCTGGTTGAATTCTGCAGTGAAACCATCTGGTCCTGGGTTTTTTTTGTTGTTTTTTGTTTTTTTTTTTTTTTTGGTTGGGGGACTTTTAATGACTGATTCTATTTCTTTATGGGTTATTGGACTATTTAAATGGTTTTATCTGGTCTTGATTTAACTTAGGTTTGTGGTACCTATCCAGAAAATTATCCATTTCTTTTAGATTTTCCAGTTTTGTGGAGTAGAGGTTTTTGAAGTATGACTTGATAATTCTTTGGATTTCCTCATTGTCTGTTGTCTCCCTTTTCATTTCTGATTTTGTTAATTTGGATGCTCTCTCTCTGTCTTTTGGTTAGTTTAGATAAGGGCTTGTCTATCTTGTTGATCTTCTCAAAGAACCAACTCTTTGTTTCATTAATCCTTTGTATTGTTGTCTTTATTTCCATTTTATTCAGTTCTCAATTTGATAAATTCCTGGTGTCTGTTCCTCCTGAGAGACTTTGCTTCTTCCTGTTCAAGGGCTTTCCAGGTGTGCTGTCAAGTCACTAGCATGAGATTTCTCCAGCTTCTTTATGTGGGCATTTAGTGCTATGAATTTCCCTCTTAGCACTGCTTTCATAGTGTCCCATAAGTTTACGGTATGTGTGTATTCATTTCATTGATCTCTAGGAAGTCCTTAATTCTTTTCTTTATTTCTTTCCTTAACCCATTAAGTGATTCAGTTAACCATTTATGAATCTCGAC